>NW_010311879.1:5393-15114 GCF_000700745.2 Antrostomus carolinensis
TGCACAGGAAAGTGTCCAGGTGGGTTTGAACATCTCCAGAGATGGAGACTCCACACCCTCTCTGGGCAGCCTGTCCCAGGGCTCCGGCACCCTCACAGGAAATAAGTGTTTCCTTCAGTTTGTCTGGAACTTCTGGTGTCCCAGTTTGTGCCCATTGCCCCTTGTCCTGTCACTGGGCACCACCAAAAACAACCCGGCCCCATCCATTTGGCCCTCAGTTTAATCCAACTTTGAGGCAGGAAGCAAATGTCTTCTACTGAAGAGGACAGTCAGGGCTGCTTTGGGTGGGGACATCTTACTGCTGTTGGTGGTGGTGGGACTTTGTTTTGCCATCTGCCCTAAAGCCTAAAGGTTAATGTGAGTGGCAGTTAATGTGAGTGAGTGGAAGTGCCTGGTCATCCCTGTCAAACTCCCTCCCCCTCTGCTCCTCCAACTTTCCCCCGACAGGCGACGCCTGCAGCTGAACTCCAACCAGGCGTTCTTCCTCCTGGTGAACGGCCACAGCATGGTGAGCGTTTCCACACCCATATCCGAGGTGTACGAGAGCGAGAAGGACGAGGACGGGTTCCTGTACATGGTGTACGCCTCTCAGGAGACTTTTGGAGTGCAATCTTCTGTCTAAGACACGCGGGCTGCTCCTAGCCTAGGATTTTGGTTCACCCTTTGGCCGTCACCCCCCCACTCTTCCCCACGCACACCCCAGGGAAAGAAACGGATGTCACCTCCGCTCTCAGTACCTTAGCATAGTCTGGCTTTAGCAGGTGTCTCATCTTACCTTGCCTTGTTTGTGACTATTAAACAGAACAGACGAGCACCTCCAGCTTTTGAAACCTGCTGTAATATTCCACACGGGCACATTAACATTTCTGGATTTGCTGAATGGAACCCGATTGTGCATGTGCAAAATAAAGGGACGCTCGAGTGACTTGAACAAGCAAACAGGCACCAGGGAGGAGCTCAAGTGTTCCCTGTGAGAGTTGTCTGGAAAAATCTCCTTACGATTCCTTCAAGTTTTGTTTGTTTGTTTGTTTGTTGGTTGGTTGGTTGGTTTGTTTGAAATGGGAAGGCTTCTCATGAGAACAAATCCATTTTAATGTTCCAAAGCAGAGCTTTGTCTTCTGCAGCTCGATGAGACTCGTGTCAGTGCTGCAGGCAAGTGCTTGGGGTGAGCTGGGGGACTACAACTCTTCTTTTTTCTCTTTTCTTTTTGTGTCTCTGGTTTTTGTGGCACTACAAACTTAGGAATGGTGCCAGTTTCTGAGATCCTCATACCAAACACCACAGCTTTACTGTAGTTTTAGGAAGTGTTGAACTGTAAAATAACACACCTGGACAGGTAACATTGAAATAAACTCCAGTCTGTTATGAATTTCCAATGCCTGTGTATTCAGTGAAACACTGTTGTTCATATGAGCTCGCTTCCAAAAGATCATCCCCTCCCAGCCTGGAGGTTTGCTGTTCCCTTGTCCCACAGACAGTTTGTTGGGAGAAGGTATCTGAGGGACCTGCTGCCAGCACAGAGGGGCTGTCAGGACGCGTGAGAGCGGGTGGGTGTGATCTGAGACCCGCACAGCGCTGCCTGTCCTCCCTGTCTCCATCTGCTCGGCAGGGCGGGTGCGTTCCAACCCCCCCAGCCCTGTGTTGTGCACACCTCCGTGCCAAACACTGCACTGGGATGTGCTGCTGGAATTCCCAACCCACACTGCCTAACTAGTCACTCCTTATGTTCCCACAGAGAGCAGGGGGGGGGATCAGGGAGAAGCGCTTTTGGAAGCAGCTCACATCCAGGTGTTGCTGTTGAGAGTTAACGAACAAATGATTTATTATTTTTATTTTTATTTTAAATCACTGAAGTCTAAAGCCACTTGCAGGGGGTTTTGGGAAGATCTTGGTGTTCCTACTGTCCTGAGCAGGGAGGCAGCCTGTGCAGGGAGGAAAAGGATTTCGTAGGACCTGGGTTTTTTTCCTTTAGATTCATTGTCAAGTGAAGTGTAGCAGGATGAGATTCCTCTTGTATATGATGTGTTTGTGAACTAACTCCGTCTGTTACTGGAAGCTAATTTACTACAACGGGGGGGGAGGGAGGGGAAAAAGAGAAGCAATACTACTGCATCTTGGCACTCGAGCTCCGTGAGGTGTACAGCGTGTACCTGCCTACACCTCTCTGCATGCATCTCGTTCACAACGCTTACTTCACATTTCTCTTTTTGTTTTTAAATTTGTTCTTTGTGTTTTTACTCCCAAGGTAAAAAGCTCCGTTCTCTGTTGAGTTTTGTTTAGTGTAAGCAATTGTTTAACTCATAACTGACAAGCATACTTGTAATTACGACCTGATCAACTGATATTCCTGTACAAATGTTGCTTTTTTTTTTAAAAATTAATAACAGTGCTGATATGGATGGATTACATCCCAACTTCACGCTGCCTTGTGTGGTTATTTCTAGACAGCTTTAGGAATCTATAGGGAAGGGCATGGAGAGGTTTGATCCACCTGCATCAGGACGTGAGGAGGAGGAGCAGAGATCTGTACTGAACCCTCTGACACTGATCATCCTGAACAACGCAGAGGGGGAAGAATTCCAGGTGAAATCACCATATAAACCAGTTCTGCTCCGTAGGTGGGTGCAAAGCGGGGCACACAGATGAGTTTCCACGTCCCCATTTTGTTTCTGCTCCTGCTCCTGCTCTGCCACCGTCTTCTGAATACCCATGTTCTCCAAGCGGGACTCTGCTCCTCAGGAATGACCCCGGGGACAGGTCACAAAAGCTTTAAGGATACAAGGAGCTGGCAATTCCCTTAACTCACCCCAACCCGTGGCTCCAGCACAGCCCTGCCCTATGTGGGGAGTGAGCTGAGGTGGCAGAGCAGAGCCTGGAGGCTTGGCCGCTGCCTTCCTACGGGACAGGGCATGAAGCTTCCCCCCTCCTCCTCCTCCTCCCTCCAGCTCCCCCTTCTCTAGGGAATCAGGAATGGTCTTGGGGAGGCAGCTGGGGTGAGGCCACGGATGTTCTCGGTAACAAACACCACGAGCAAAGCCCTTCAGAGCAGCTCGGCTTCCTCGGCTGGGAGCTGAATCAAGGAGAGGAGAGCAGTTGCGAGCGCTGGAATCCATCTGTGATTCACGAGCAGATGTGTGTGGGTGGAGAGACAGCAAAAGTAATAAAGGGAATTTAAAAAATAAAACAAAATAAAATTTCCTACTAACTGCCAAGCTGGAGAAATCCCCACAAAAATGAAACCCCTTTAAATTTAAAAAAAAAAGCCCCCAAAAACAAAAGGATTCTGTTTAACTCTTTATTTTCCATACATTAAATTTACTCAGATAAAAACATTCTAAAAATGTACAATTTTACTTTTAACAAAGTATAATAAAACATAAAAATCCCAATACCAGAATACTTGACATTTACAATTCAAAATCAAATTAGCTGAATATTAAATATTTACAAAACTATTTAAAATATTTATAAAGTTACATGCACAATTTTGTAATACTAGAATTGACCGAAGTAAAAGAAAATGGCTCAAATGGGAGCAGGAGTTTCCTTCATTCCTAGTGGAAAGTTATGTCCAAGAGAAGCTGTTAATCTGCACTTGAAAACACACAGGATTTGCTTTTTGCTTCAGTACCAACAAATTTCTTGCTTATGGAAGAAAAATTGAAGAGAGGGAAGGGGCAGTTCCAAGGGTTTCTGACAGGAGACGGGGGTGGGCGCGTTACCGCGGCCTCGACCACCCAAAGTGTTTTCTAAACTCTTCCAAATGCTCAGTCCTGTGGATTTCTGTCCAGTTTGCCCACATCCATCCCATTTCACAGGCGTTTTAACTACCCCAAATCCACAGCTCCCAGTGTCCAAGGAACAGACACTCAGGGGTTTCTCTCAAACGATGGCGTTTTGGTTTTGGGGGGAGGAGTGTTGCTCTGCCCAATACCACTGACTACATGTAAATTTCTGAGTACCTTCACCCTGAAACTTGCCAGCAAGAAAGAGCATAAAACAGAATTTCTTAACAGTAAAATTCTAGTGTTAAAATGGTTATTTTTGGAAGTCTGGTGCTGAATTTGCCAAGATTTAATGACATGAAAAAGTTTCACAAAAGCTGGAGTGTGAGATGTTAGTTTAAGGAAGAGCATTGTGGAGCTCTCTGATCAATACCTCCCTTGCTAAAATGAGGTTTCCCTCTTTGCTCTCTCGCTGTTGAACATCAAACCTGGCATATTTATTAATGCTTAATGTGCAAGGAGGAGTTTGCTGGAAATTCTATCTTATTTGGGGTATTTCCATCACCAACACACTCCCGAATGGAAAACCCGTCCGCACCGCACGTCGCTCGCTCCCCTGAGGGAAGACTCAGTGCTAACTTCTCCGTGCCCCTGCAGGGAGGTGATTTGGGTTTCCCTTCCACCTTACACTTCAGAATCATTCCTATTCCACAGTGAAATCCATTTTGAGAACTCACTCTTTTCATACTTTAGGACAAAGACAGGAATAAACAGCATTCCTTTGAAATCTCCATCTTTCAACGTATAAAAAAATAGGTTTTAAGAACTAGTTCTATCAGCCAGTGAAGCTGGAAGGACTATTCTAAAACAAGCTGCCTCACTTGTTGGGGATAAAAAGATGGATTTGTGCCTTTTAAAAAAAAAAACAGATTAAGGATTATTTGACAGAACTAAAGTGCTCTGTTGGGACTTACCAGCTTTGGTTGCTCTCGGGACAGAGCTCGTTAGCAGATGCGAAGCCACGACTCGCTCTGATCTGGGGAAGGCTCTGCGATCGCCGCTGGCTCAGCCAACATTTCTCTACCACACTCGTGTTGCTTTCAGGTACTTTTCTGAATTTGAACCTATTCTAAAAACCAGACTTCACCATTTAAAAACGTTACCTAAAAATACAACACATAAAGCCACTTGAAGAAACATCAGCCTGAACTTTACACGAAGGAAACGATCCCAAAAGAAAGCTCTGAAGAAAAGGAATGAAACAGTTTGCTGGAGAGAAGTTCAGTTTTACAGTCTTTTTGTTACAGTTTTGACTCAGTGATGAATATCAGACCAGACTCCGTGCCCAGCGTTGGGTGTTAAAACAAAACCCAACTGGTACAGAAATTCAGAAATTACTTTTTTTTGTTCTTTTTTCTCTTGATTTTTGTTATTTTGAGAGGGTTTTTAACACTTGCACGTGTGTGGAAATACAGTTTATTTAAATACAATTCAGTTTTTAAAATATTGTTTAAAAAAAGTGAAAAAAAATGAAAAAAAAAATGAAAAAAAGAAAGAAAGAGAAAAAAAAAAAGTTAAGGTTTGGCTTTCAGCACATGTTCCAGGCCACTAGAGAGACCCTCAAAGCTGTAAAGAGTAAACGTGGTCACTGAAAACTGCACGTTTGTTTCCTTGGGCGTCACACACTATGACAGATTGTTCCTACCATTGTCTCAAGCTCATTTAAGGCAAAGTAAATTGCATTGTCAGTTTTCATCGCGTTAGTGTTGCGGGTCTGAAGGTTGTTCAGGAGAACACACAGGTCATCACCTCCTCCCAGGCAGGCAGGCGAGAGCGGGCAGAAGCGTTTCAACAGCGTGTGCGATACCGAGGGCGGCGTCAGCTGGGCTGAGAATACTCCGATTTAGTTTGTTTTGGGGTTTTTTTTTTCATTGCATAGGAATTAAAAAATACCTTTTTTTATTTTTTTTAAACCAAATATTATGCAAATTTAGGTTTTGGTTTCCACAAAAGCCAAATCTGCTCCGAGCTGCAGATCACTCCCTGGACCGCGTTTGGGTTCTGGCCACCTCGCGTTACCGTGCCTCTCCGGTGATGCTGGTTTATCCTGCTCACCTCCCCGGCGAGCCTGACGACCCCTCACTGAGAAACCAGGACCAAAGGATGGCCCAGAACATTATTATATTTCCTATGAACATGGTCCAGGAAGGTCTCAACTGTCAAGCTCCTGCGTTACCCCCTCACACTGACGTTTCATTCCTAAGGCCCCATCTCCTCGGGGCAGCTCTGAACCATTTCAAAACCTCCTTCTCCCACAGAACTTCCCTCACTTCCAAGCGAAAGTCAACTGCACCACTACAAATACTTAATTCATCCTGGTGTGGTTTAAAATTGGTGGAAGAAATACCTCCAAGTGTAAACAAGGCTTCAGACTTTAAAGGTGTCTTCCAAATTACAGTATGCAAATACCTCTTATGTCAGCCATTTGAAAGAGAAGGCCTCACCCATTTAATGTTGTCACATTCCTGGGGTGAGCCATGAGGATTAGGATCTTCTTTCAAACCAAGACAGGACCAAACTGTTTCAAATTAACAAGTTCTGAGATTTGTTTGGCTTCCTCTCAAATCCTAATTTCAGATTTGTCACCCACAAATGATGGACGCTAAGTAGTTAACACCAAAGCTAGTCATCTACAAATCTATTGCAACGAAGGAGGTTGACAAGAAATCCTTCAAAGTCTTGGATAATAATGAAGTTTACTACCAATTTTACATGTTTTGACTTCTACCACTTCGGAATCCTGTAGCAAAAGCTTTGGGGTAGGAGTCAAAGGGGTTGGGTTGGGGTTTATTTTTATATAAAGTAAAGCAAAAGCTTACAAACTCTGCTGCCAGAGTTCTTTTTTTTTTTGTCTTTTTTGTCTTTTTTTTTTTCCCCCCCCTAGGATGGTTTAAAATTCATTTACAAAAGCAGAATAATAAGGTTTCTGTGAAAGAGACCTATATACAGTAACAGGACGTTAAAAGGTTCTTGTGTGTATTACAGGAAAATATCCTTGAAGCCTTTTTATGACTCTGGAGTCTCTGGGACTTGGACCCTTGGAAACTGAAGTTTATTCCATTGCTGGGAACCCAGCACTATCTAAAGTCATCAGTGAGACAATGAAGCACAAAGTTTTGTTTCCAGAAGGAACCGAAACTGCCATGTGTTGTTTTCTTTTAGAAGGGAAAAGGAGAGACTTTAACCTAGAGATTTTTATTGTGTAGTGAAGTCACATAGCCTGCTGGTGCCAATTTTTCCAAGTTGGAACTTCTTTGCCTCTTGCACTGGTCTCAGAGTGACACTGTCTGCTAAAAGTGCAGAAAGCTTGAAGAGTTTTACATTCTTCTGTAGTGCAATCCTTAAAAATCCCAGAGATTAGTGCCTGATCACTTTTGAAAAAAAAAAGTAGACATTTTACCTAGCCCAGGGGTGCCAAAGTCCTTCTGGCAAACGGCCGCTCCTACCTTCAGCCTCCAGCTTCCACTTCAGAACGTAGCTGCCCTGGAGTTAAAGACGTTTCACCTTTAGAAAGTCAACATATGGCAACGTTCTCCAGCCAAAAAAAAAAGTACATCAGGTGTTGTACTCGCAACAGGAAACGCAGCTGGCCAGCTCCACCGTCCACCCAGTACCCATCGGTCCTACCACACGTCGTCAACAAGTTCCAACAACAAGATCCAAGCTTGAATTTGGCAATCAAAAATGGGTTTGATGCACCCCCTAAGCTAGATTTTCCTACCTAGTCTAATAAAGTAAAGCACCTTTGGATTAAAAAATACATTAAGCTTAACAGCAACTGGACGTCTCAGTTTTGTGTTTCGATCTCCTTGTATCTCCAT
The DNA here is from genome assembly GCF_000700745.2 of Antrostomus carolinensis. Lineage (NCBI taxonomy): Eukaryota > Metazoa > Chordata > Aves > Caprimulgiformes > Caprimulgidae > Antrostomus > Antrostomus carolinensis. Next base: position 13,000 of record NW_010311879.1, read on the forward strand.
GGCTTACAGTATTGTCTTGCCAGATGATAAAATATCAGTCTGTGGAGTCCAGACTTTCAGAGGGAGGAGCGTATTTCAGCCTAAACGTACCTGGGGGAGAGAAAGAGAGAGGAAATAGAAGAATTAAAGGTGGACCTGCTCACATCTGATACATCTCAGAACTTCCTAAGATGACCTGCTTCTCATGAGACACGTGAGGAGATATCAGAGCGTAGCGCCAGCTCGCAGCGCCGCGGCCGACGAGCACGTGTCTGCAGCTGGTGGAAATTAAAATCCAAGGTTAGCTTTACACAGCAAAAGTCACCGGCTTTGATGTAGTTTTAAGGGTGGTAAAAAATTCTTCTGGGATATTTTTAAATGGGAATCTAATTAATGAAATGAAATTCAGTTTAAAAAGACAGTGGATTAAATTTCTAAAATTCTCCCAATTAGGACTGATGAGGTGGCGTCGCTTCCCCATTGGCCACTATCAATATATTGAATCATAGAATGGTTTGGGTGGGAAGGGACCTCAAAGCTCATCCAGTCCCAACCCCCCTGCCATCAGCAGGGACACCTTCCACTAGACCAGGTTGCTCAAAGCCTCATCCAGCCTGGCCTTAAACACTTCCAGGGAGGGGGCATTCAATTATTAGCCACAGAAACTCCATTAATTAGTTTTATTTTCTCACTGCTGTAAATTGCTGCCTCAAAACCAAGTCACTTGTTAATTGATAGCAGTCAAATACTTGAGACCTTGTCTGCTCCATATAAAAATGAAACCAGCCATACACTATAGACAAGACCAATGTAAAATGGACGAACTCGGTGCTCTTCAATCCACTCAAAAGTTTGTATTTAATTTTTTAAGCCTCCACCACATGCAAGTTCTCTCAACAAAGGATGTCAATTAAAAATTAAAAAAGAAAAATGGGACTAGAAAGTGCTCTTGGGAAAGGAGCATTTCCCACCCGGAATTAAGGATTTCAACTCTCCTGGAGAAGCCTGTGCTGTCACCACGTAAGCAACGTGCCCTATAAAATAATTATAGAAGCAAACGCGGGACCTTCGAGGGCATCTGAACAATAATTCTTCATTTAGAAGAATTTTGGGGAGGAAGGGAAAGGGGGAAGAAAGATGTTTAGTTTGTAAACTTCACAGGGAACTTGCAATTATAAGCACAGATGACCTGGCTGACAAGGTATGAGCAGCAACAACAATTCCTCTGCAATCTGGGCAGAGAAGCTCCCTCCCTCCTTCCCTCCCAGAGTCTGTGCTTCTCCCCTTCCCAGAAACCAGCACAAGCCCCGCAGAGCGCCCGGCTCTGACCCAGACCCTTCCCTGGGCCCTGTCCTCGTGCTGGGTCTGCACAAGTTTCAACTTTTCCCAATATAACTCCAACCCACCAGCTTTCAAGAACAAGATTTTTTTAAATGCAAATCCAAAATGACAAGACCGGAGAATCACAGAGTCCCAGACTGGTTTGGGTTGGGAGGGACCTTAAAGCTCATCCAGTCCCAACCCCCCTGCCAGCAGCAGGGACACCTTCCACTAGACCAGGTTGCTCAAAGCCTCATCCAACCTGGCCGAGAACACTTCCAGGGAGGAGCAGCCACAGCTTCTCTGGGTTTCCTGTTCCAGATCCTGCCCTCGGGGGGACACAGCCCTTCCCCTTGTCTCTGTCACATCCCACCTCACTCCCTCCACCCGCTTTTACCTTGTCGATTGAAATCCATCGGCGGCTGTTTGCAGTCCTGAGCTCTGTGCCCGCTGGCCCCACAGTTATAACAGGAGAGATTCCCATTTTTTTTGTGACTCGAACCATTGCTGTTTCCCATCATTCCCTGTGCCTGATACACCCCTGCTGTCCAGTTCTGCAGCGGCGGGACCGCAAACGTCGACTGCCCGGTCATGACGGAGTCGGGAGCGATCCCGCTGTTGTAGGCGGTGTGGACCACGGGGAAAGTCGTGCTGCTGTTGTACTGCTGAGTGTTGATGTAACCGTTACTACACAAAGGGTTGAAGGGCAGAAATGGAAAAGTAAACATGGAAGGTCCTGAAAAAGGGTGCTGGAAATAATTGGCGTAACTGACGGTCATACCGCTCGACCCGCAGTTCCCGCTACACCCGCAGGAG
>NW_010311879.1:15231-16311 GCF_000700745.2 Antrostomus carolinensis
GCTGCTGCTACTGCTGCTGCTGTAGAAGTTGTTCTCGGCGACAGAGGAGAGCGTGGGGCTGGAGCTGGGCGCGGGGCAGCTGGGTAAATTCGCCATGGTGGCGAAGGAGGTGGAGGGGTGGCTGCTGGAGGAGGCTGTGTTGCTGTTGGCGCAGAAGCTGCCTTGCATCGGCGCCACCGGCACGCTGCTCATGGCAGAAAAGGCAACTTTGGTGTTGGCTGTGTACAGAGCAGTCCGGGGATTTATTATTGCAGGGGACACCGTTATTTGCATATTACTGGAGCAGGAAGTCTGTCCGGCAATGGCAGAATCAGTAGGAAGAGATGAAGATACCAAGAGTTTGATGGGTGGACGAGCCACGTGGAAGACTGTGCTGGATGTTACAGTGGCAGCAGTACTCGTTTCTACTATCAGTCCTGGCTGCTGAGCTGTTTTGATCACTCTGTCCAGAGTCGAAGCGTGTACGACTTTGGTTCGAGGACCAAAATTAATAGTAGACGTGGGTGAGCTGTTCTCAGCAGCCCCTGACAGCACTTGCAAGGGCTGGTGAGGAGAAGCTGCAGACATTACATCCACCACTGTATTTCCAAAGTTCTTTTCCATTTTTATGCTGCCCCTAGGTCCAGGAGAAACTTTATTTCTTTCTTCTAAAGATAAAAGAGAATGCATAGACGATGAAAGCAGCTTCATGTCTGCATTGCCACGGTCTGATTTATGCACTGAATTTAGCATCCGGATGGGGGTGATGTGAGTAGAGGCCGCTGACATCATTTGCATTGGCAGAGCGTGGTGGCCGGAGGGATTAGAGCCTGAATCGTTTTGCACTGGTAAGACCTGAGCTGTGGGTCTGGCAGAGCTCGAAGTGAAATGATTCAGTAACATCACGGGCTTCTCCTTTTCCGAACCGTCTAAGTGAATCTCTAAACCTAGAGACAGAAACATCTGTAAACACAACTGCGTCGCTGGACAAAGCCAGGCAACACAACCACAACTTGGGTTGTCTCTGCTTACGTCTCTCGTTCTCCTCGGCGCTGTCTGAGCTCTCCTCCCTTGTCTGGATCCCCATGGGGCTGGAAGAAG
>NW_010311879.1:16349-16725 GCF_000700745.2 Antrostomus carolinensis
TTGATCCACATCCACTCGCAGCTCTGTGGATAAAGAGCACGTGAGGTAACCTGTCAGGTAACCTCTAACACCTACCTGCCAGGACCTTGTTACAACTGGTCCACGACACCATCTAACAGAGTGATGCTCAAGATGTACAGATACACATCAGCTAAGAAGCAGGAGGCTGGAGACGTGACGGCCGCTGTGATGGAAGCCGTGAAGAGGCAACTACTGTTTATTGCACTCCATATACACAGGAATTGGACTATTTGATTGCTCCCTATTAATGGCATTTTGGAAGATCAAAGAATCACAGCATGGTGGGGGGGTTGGAAGGGACCTCAGGAGATCATCCAGTCCAACCCCCCTGCCAAAGCAGGTTCCCGAAACCAGG
>NW_010311879.1:16786-26911 GCF_000700745.2 Antrostomus carolinensis
GTACTCAAGGTGTGGCGTCACTAACGCAGAGTACAGGGGAAGGATCACCTCCCTACTCCTGCTGGCCACACTGTTCTTGATGCAGGCCAGGATGCCGTTGGCCTTCTTGGCCACCTGGGCACACTGCTGGCTCATGTTCAGCCTCCTGTCTATCAGCACCCCCAGGTCCCTTTCCACCTGGCTGCTCTCCAGCCACTCTGTGCCCAGCCCCAGTCCCAGCTCTCTCAGCCTCTCCTCACACGGGAGATGCTCCAGCCCCTCATCATCTTTGTGGCCTCCACTGGACTCTCTCCAGAAGATCCCTGTCCCTCTTGAACTAAGAAGCCCAGAACTGGACACAAAACTCCAGATGTGGCCTCACCAGGGCAGATAAACCTTAGGTCAGGTTGGTGAAAAAGCAGCGTGAAAACGAGCTCACAGTTGTGCAAGGACACGCTCAGCCCCGTGCACGGCGGTGTCCTCTGCTCCTCTTTCTCACCTGCAGCGTGGTTGCCACGAATACTCTGGATAGGCCCTACGTGGGTCGTAGGGGGAACCCTTGCCACACCGCTGCTGGTGACTGAAGAAGGTGTTGTGGGGTTTAGGCACCGCTTCTCTGATTTTTCTCTATAGGATGATGGAGAAAGTTATGAAGAAAACAAAAACTGGCTAAAGCACAACAAGAGATAAATCCATTTGTGAATAAAACCGAAGCAGACAAAGCCCACTGAAATAATCCATTTAAATGCTACTCTAATTTCAAATGGGAATATTTGGAAATCACATCAATCTCCAGCACAGCTTCCTGCCAGCAGTTACATTTGGACCATTCACCATCTGATTACAATAATAATGCTCCTATTTGTACAAGGTAAAACATCACCCGACGGTGACTAAATCCTATCACACAGGACCTCAGTGCATCCCGGCGCTCGCCATGCACACCAAAACCAAAGGGAAGCCAAATGCAGTCCCACGTTTTCATTTGGCAAACACACTTTGGAAAAACTAAGACTGCTGAAAAAAGCTGTCAAGGAGTTTTGATAAATAGGTGTGGATTTGGATTTTTTAATTGCTTTTTAAGTAGCTGCAGTGGCTTCAGAATAAATATTTCCCTCTAAGTGGAGGTATCAAAAATAGGACAATCTGTTGCATCAGTTTCCCTGAAGGGCTATTAATATTGCACAGAGCATTGGCCTTCTTTATATCACCTTCACCACATAAAGCTGTGACCTTCCTGAGACCAGGGTTACCTGCAACAGCCCTGACTTTCAGAGGTTTGTCCCCACACAAAGCCACAAGTCCAGATCCTGTACTGGTATCATCTGGCAACTCACAACCCCAGCTCCAGCAGAGGCCTGAGCGGCTGAAGCTGCCACAGCTGGCTTGGATCACTGCAGGACACCAAGGAAGTTCTCCAAGTAGCTGTGCTCCATCCACAAAAGCCCCAAAATTGTCAAATCTTACAAAGAAAAAGTCCTGCTGGACACCCTGACTTTCAATATGCATCACCTGAGCTTGCAAACCCTACAGCTCAGCGGGATTCTCTCCTACCCCCACCCCATGAATCTCAGGTAGGTGATGAACCCCAAATCTAAATGGGCTTTGCACACCTGCTTTGCAATACCTATTATACAAGTTCAAAAAAACCCCTATGTATCTTTTGTTAAGTTATTTTTAAAATGTCCCCCCCTCCTTAGAAGAGTTGTCTGTGTGACAGGCAAGACAGGGGTTTATGTTGTGACAGGGCTGCCATATTCTTTTAAAACAGAGTTCACAAATTCTTAATGTTTGGTTATCCTTATCACAACCTGCAACAAACCCATAGGGATTAAATATTATCTAGTAAGAACTCTTCAAAGTAACCAACACAACTGCTGAGTAAAGGAGATGTGCATTATCCATATCTACAGGTGGAAAAGCCAGTAGGTTTATGGTCTGGAAAGCAAAGACCCTTGTAAAACTTGCATTAAATATCTTATGACCTTAAAAAGACAGTTTGGTTTGTTTGTTTGTTGGTTGTTTTTTTCCCCCCATCACTTACTTCTCCAGCTCTAGCTGGGTCTTGAGCTTCTTCTTTGCTCCCATGGTGAGGGATTCAAACTTATTCAGATCTTCCTCAGTAAGACTCAGAAACTTGTAAAGAAAAAAAAGAAGCGTGATGAGTTTTACAGCCTGAAATATTCTTATTGACATTTTCACTCAAGATCAATTCTGAAAGACAAATTTAAAGCTTTTTTTTTAAACATATGTTAATTCAAAGAAACTCTACTCCAGTTTTAAATTATAGCACCAGCGTAGAATAAAAGTGTGGGGGACTTGCATGAAAAAAAGAGAACATCCCCAGATTAGGTGTGTGCTTATATTAACTATTCACAATAAAGATGAAGTAATTCATTGTGTATTAAAATAGAACTTTGTGCTACAAAAGAGTTTAAGAATCTGGTTCTCTTAAAAAAAAAGAAATCACTCTAGTTTTCCTAGTTCTGTCATTTAACACAGAAATCAATGTGCAGTCATCTCATCAGTTTAATTGAAAATATACTCCAAAATTAATTTGTATAATAAAATATAGGCATTAAATATTAAAATAATATATATACATATATAATATAATGTAAATAAAATTTAAACCAGCAAAATAAGCATTAAAAGATATATTTTTTTAAAAACACACTAGAATATGCAGTTTTGCTGCTTTTTTTAAAGAAAAAAGCCACTATATATTTCCCTTCACATAGTTAAAAAAAAAAAAATCAAATCAGAAGACTCTGATAACAGCTGCTAATTAAATACCTACAAGAGACTCTAACCAGCACAAAGCCATCCCAGTTTGGACCTGGCTCAACTTAAGCACAGAGTCCACTGGAGGGCGTTGAAGGCTAAAAGACAGTAAGAGGAGATGAATTTTACAGCTGCTGCTGGGTAAATGCTGTAAAAGAATTCTACTGAGATAAAATCCAGCCTGCAGCAGCATCATTCACAACTCTTAATAGCCAAATAAGTAAGTGATTATTTTTCCACAAGAATTTTTGTAGAAAACAAACTTCACATTCATTTGCAGGTATGTGCACGCGCTGATGTTCATGTCAGAAGTTCCTGTGAATCTATTTTTTTTTAAAAAATAAGGATAATCAAATATTTTGGGAGAAAAAAAAATCAATCAAGAAAATAAGAACTAAAAATCAAGAAATAAAATCAAGAAATAAATAAAAAAAAAAAAAATCAAGAATTTTTAGTTAGCTACTGCACATCAAAGGGATGAACAGGGAACCAAAGCAGAGTAAGACAGCAGGGAAGTTGGATCTTCAAGCATTCAGTGAAGGATTCTGAACCAGGCGGCAGCTGTTGAACGTAGATTGAAAATAGGAAGGAGGTTTCCATCAAATTATGACTGCTTCAAGAGAGTGCAAACCTTCACACTGGCCAATTCTCAGTGCAGATGTTGGCAGCCTCTCTTTCCACACTAAGAGAATATAAGGGTAATTTATAGCAGCTCTCTTCTCCATCTCCTGCCCTACCTTCTCCATCGTGAGCTGTTTGAAGACAGGATAGTATTTGTGCAACCGCAGCTTCCTGAGCCAGTCTAAGATCCCGTTTTGTTCCTGTGTCTGAGGGGTCTGTGGACTGGAAGACATTAACATGGGGGAAGAAGAGGTGTCCATCTGGGTGCGATAGGCCAGCGATGAGCCAGTACCTCCTGCGTGGGAACAGTGGGGTAGTGCAACGGGAGCAGCAGCCGAGTGCTGGACGTGATTCTGAGAAGACTGAATGCCAGCCACTCCGCATATAGGTCTGCAAAATAGTAACATCAGTTGATTTAGCACTTGATTTTATCATTTGATTTTCTTTGAACATTTTGATTTGATCTGTGTCACGCAGAATTCAGCCACTATGGCCACATAAAACAACCGCTTCCAGGATTTCTGGTAAAACCTGCAGTTTGATCCAAGTTACAGATTTGTACTTATGCTATTTAATAGCACAAAAAAACCCCAACCCAGTACACTTTATGGCAAATAATAAGCCTTATCTTCAGCTTAAGCAGAGGTTTCCTTCTATAATCACAGATAATACATGTTCTACTACCTCTCTGTGATTAAAAAAAGGTTTAGAGAGAATGGCCACGGTTCAGCTTTGCATTATTAGAAAGATGCCCAAATATAATCCTGTGGAAGTATTTTTTACTTGTGGAGATGGCAAAATAACCCACAATATTGGCTCCTTGGAAGGTTCTGTTTTTTGTTGGAGAAAATGAAAATTACCTCTTAAGAGAATGAGCTCTGAGTTTGTTAAATCCTAACAAAAAGCAAGAGGATTTATTTCCTTCTCTTCCCAAGCCTGACTTGTACTTCCCTTGGAAGAGGTTTCCTTCCTCCCTCTGAAAGGAAAACCCCTGCTGTCTAAGGAAACATTCAAATGTGTTTTACAGTGAAAAAAGCCTTTCAGGGATTCTCTAGCCTCCCTTTGCCAACAAATTTATACTAGGGTCTGTGCCCACAACTTGGATCATCATTATTCCTTTCAAGTATGTGACCGAGACCTTCACAACTGTGTAAGCAGCAGATCACAAAGAAATCACCCGTCACCACAGCTCGATGTTGGAGCCTTGATGCCAATTAGTAGTTACAGCTTTCAACATTTTGAGAAATGCTGCTTAGAACGGGTGTTCGTAGGTTTTACTGTCAGCAGGAACACTGCAATCATCTGATCTCACCTCCCATCTAACACTGGTCAACAGGTCTCCCTAAATTCTTCCCTGAACATAACACATTTATTTCTTGGGACATCAAGAATCAGCCACTGCTGATTTCATAACCACCAACGACGAGAGAGTCTGTCACAATGCTTGGAAGTCTGGTCCAGTAGTAATTACATTTTATATGCTTTATTTCTGAAGCTGAATTCTATCATTTCCAGTAATTATATTATATTTTGACTTGCAAACTGCCCGTTACCTCAGTTTTGTCATCTTTGCCATCAACTCCCTGAAAAACTTTTCTACAAGCAATTACCCACACTGAGCTCTTGCAGTTGTTATTATAAGATGTGTTTTCTTCAGGCATTTAAAGAATGAACAAATGACCACACAACCTTCCACCAATGTTCTCACCATGTGTCTGATTTGGGCAGATCATGCACTAAGGTAAGAATTTATTAAAATCTTCTAGAGATGAATAGGAAAGTGTAGACTCAAATAAATCCCCAAGGGGAGACAGCTAATTACCTGTGTAATGAGGTTTTACAACTAACCAGAACAAATGTAGACAAAATAAACACTTCACCTTCCAGATGTTCCCAGCGTAGTTCCTACTTTATAAAGGGAGGGGTTGCCAGGATCTAAAAAACAGGGAACATAAGTTACAAATGATACCAGTTTATGATATGTACATCAGCACAAAAAAAAATACAATCAAATCATTTTTAAGCTTGATTTAAACTTACTTGAACTCTGAAGTTGCTGTGAAGGAGATGAAGTGCTGAAGAACTTTCTCACATGGTCATTTTTCACCACATGGGAAGGTAATGGTGCCAAATACCTGCAAGTTCATCAAAAGCAAACAAATTGTTATTTTTTGTTATTTTTTGGTTATTTTTTGTTGGGGTTTTTTGTTATTTTTTGTTATTTTGGGGGGGTTTTTTTGTGTTCTTTTGTGTTCTTTTGTTATTTTTTGTTATTTTTTGTTATTTTGGGGGGGTTTTTTGTGTTTTTTGTGTTCTTTTGTGTTCTTTTGTTATTTTTTGTTATTTTGGGGGGGTTTTTTGTGTTTTTTGTGTTCTTTTGTGTTCTTTTGTTATTTTTTGTTATTTTGGGGGGGTTTTTTGTGTTTTTTGTGTTCTTTTGTTATTTTTTGTTATTTTTTTGTTATTTTTTCGATTTCCAGCTGCCTATGCAACCATGATTGTAGCCTGGACATGAAATTTTGAAATTGCATTTGAAATCTTGAAACTAAAACTTAAAAAGACCTTTCAAATTAATAACACCACACAAATCTGATTCAAAGTAGACTTGAAACGTATGGATATTCTTATCCTTAATACTACTTGAACACGTTACCGTGATGTTGCTTTCACTCTGTTTAGTGTTTCAGTAAATACACTTAATTTACAAACACTTGTAGGGCAGAAAACGTTCAAATATAAACTTGAAAATTTCCTCTCAAATTCATTAACTTGAAGACCATAAAATACAGATATATCTGTTATTTAATTTTCTCTTCTTCGAGACAAACAGCAGATGCAGAGTTTGGCAGTGTAGGGGAAAAGGCTGTAAAATTTTATGTCACATTTTTCCTGGGATCACTGTGCCTCTTTTTGGGGGAAAAAAAATGGCAATTTCCCCAAACTGTATAATGTTTACAAATATATAACAATGTATAAAGGATGTTCTAACAACATGCCTCGACTTCTTGTTGTTATGCAAACCTGACTGCCTTTTGCCAAAGCTTCTACAGATTAGAAAAGCTATAAAAAGTTGTTAAAAAGGGAGAGTATTTTGACCAGATTTTTGTCATTTTTAAAAAGTCTTCTGAGTAAAAAGCCTTTGAGTAAAAATTCAACTATATATACACACATGAATGTCCTTTCCCACCTTCAGAGATCACAATTCATTGTTGAATTTTTCAAATATACAGCAGTTAAGCAGTTTTTTTCTCTGCTCCAAAGATCCAACCGTGGCTGTGTAAATGCAGATTGCTGCTCTATTAACCTAGATTTGTAGAGACTGTTGCTAACTAAACAGCAGCAGCAACGACACACATTCCCTCTTACCCTCCCCAGTCCTCGGCAGGAGGCTGTGATCCTCAAAGCATAGAAGGGATCACTTGAAATGTTAATGCTGTGTTTGCCATGAAAAATAATCTAGGCACGCACCTGCTGGCTCTGACTATGGAAAAAACAAGATCCACTGTGGCTCTGCCAATGGTGGACAAAAATCTGGCTTGACATAGGGGAAAAATAGGTGTTTAGCAGAAGGTCTAACAGAAGTTAAATAGTATTTGAAAATGCCATTTAATACTTTGCATTGATAAAGACAGGAGTGGTGGAAAATACTTTTCATCCTTCAAATTTTCCTAGCAAAATAATTTCAGTATTTAGAAAGAGAGAACTGAGGTGACCTGCCATAGATGATGATTTAAAAAAAAAAATAATGGTGTTTTAAATTAGATAATGGCCAGGTGATTTGTGATAATGTGAGGAGACGCTATCTAAGGCTTTAAAAATGTCTCAGCTGTTAACGGCTTCTGAAAATTGAACAGCTGTAAGATATACATACATGCATGCTTTTTAAAAATTAAAGTAAAATAAACACCACGACAACCTAAACCAACTGAGACAATAAAGAACCCTGGAGGGTGGAGGAGAAATCTCCACAACCCATCTCTCAATACAGAAAAATGACTATTTGGGCTATTTTTTCCTGAGTTTGGGAGGGTCTTTTAAAGCAGTTTTGGCTTTTTTAAACCCAAAGCAAGCTTCTGCAAAGCCAATGATCCTCTATTTGTTTTTAAGAAGGAATGAGGAAATGTCAATCCTCCAGAAAGCTTAATACAGGATATTATTACCATCTGTATTTCTGAAGAAAGAGTTCTTACGCACTGGAATTAGTAGAACATCAAGAAATAGTGCTTAGGATCAGGCTCTAATTTCTTCAAAGTAATTTTCAATATGAACATAATATTTCTATTTCCTGTTTTCTTCTTACACTGGGTGAAAAAAGTCAAGTGTCAAGAAAAAAAACAAACAAAACATTCCAAAAACCCCAGCATACCTAAGGTCCGATTCCAGGTCCATGTGGTTCCGTTCTAGGTAAAATGAATCTGGACCAGCTAGGCAAGGAATGAATTTCTCCAAGTTTTCTTCTGGATACAGCTGAGATAGCTAAAGGGGAAGGATATTACAAATAATAAGTGAAAAGAAGACTTGTTACTCATACGAGAGTCAAGGCACAGCAATTTTATAAGTCAAACATCTTACGAAACTCAATCTATCTGTATTATCTCAGTCCATTTTGAAAAATATCATTCAACAAAATTACACGTAGGGACAAAAACATTTCTCTGTTTTCAAAGTATTTTTTCATATTGCTTTTACCTTTGAAATGAATTCAGTCACTTCAGTGGAAGATTTGGTTACCAACGTCACTGAAGAGTCAGACCACAGGACCTTAGGAAGTAAAAAAAATGTATTCAGTTTAGTAACTAATAGTCAAAGGATTTGAGTTTGGTTCCAAAAAGATCAATAAAAGGTATAAAATGTCCTCCCACAGACTGCAAGAAAGATTGTAACGTGTGACATCAGTGAGAAAGCACTTTTTTTGTGCCCGAGTAACTATTACTCAGTCCTCTCTCGCTGTTATTATACTTAACTACTCTGAATGCTTAAAAAAAAAGCACTTCATCGTTTACACAGCCACTGCACGCTGCAGACATCCAATACTGAGGAACAGACTAGTAAGTAATGGAATATTGGGGTTTTTTTTCCTTATTATTGTTAAAGAAAACAGCTGGTTTGTAGAATCTGATGTCCAACACGACTTCACCGCAGCACAACGGTGCCTATTTATAATGAATCAACTCCAGATGACACATGGAAGCTGTGGCTGGTCCTCCCTGGAAGTGTTGAAGGCCAGGCTGGATGAGGCTTGGAGCAACCTGGTCTAGTGGAAGGTGTCCCTGCTGCTGGCAGGGGGGTTGGGACTGGATGAGCTTTAAGGTCCCTTCCAACCCAAACCATTCTATGATTCTATGACACACAAAGTTGAAGATGGCAGCAAAAAAAAAAAAAGGCAAAACCTTAGAAATGAAACCTACAGTTATTAATTATGCTCTTTAGACACCATCTATATCTGTCCTAGAAAAAAGGAAATAGCCTTCCTGTGTGATCTCATTTAGGTTCCTGCTTTGGCAGGGGGGTTGGACTGGATGATCTTTTGAGGTCCCTTCCCATCCCTCATATTCTGTGATTCTGGGTGATTCTGTGATCCCTTCCCATAACGCTTTCTGCATTAAGTCATTACATTCTTAGCTGGAGAAGGGTTTATTGGTTGGTAGGTGATTAGTTTCACTAAGCCAAAAATCAGGATTTCTTGGTATGAAGAATATCAGCGTGAGACTGGCCAATGCGAGGTCCCTTCAGATTGAAGATGATCTAGTCAAAGTGTTTGGATGGCACCTGGATCTTTAGCAGTTCTATAGGGGAAGAAGTTAATTTTATGTGTTTCAGAATCAAGAGGTCATCTTCTCACATGATACAAGTTTCAATGACAACTGAAAAATATACACAAAAAGTTTTTCCAGCCATCAGAATGCTGCCAAAAAAAGACTGGTGAGAGGAGAGTATTTCAAAATAGATTACATAATGGAGGAATTTCCTCTCTGCAGAGCTGTTACACAAAAAGTAAGGGAAAAGAAAGAAAATAAAAACAGAAAGAAAGAAAGAAAGAAAGAAAGAAAGAAAGAAAGAAAGAAAGAAAGAAAGAAAGAAAGAAAGAAAGAAAGAAAGAAAGAAAGAAAGAAAACTTAAGCAGTTTCTGGTTTTACAAAGCCTGTGGGGTTTTTTGTTTGTTTTTTTTTTTTAAAGTTGGTGATAAATGAGTATTTTTTAGATTAATGAGAAACTTTAGAAAATACAAGAGAAATTTCTCTTTCTTTCTAGTTTTGTTAATAACCCAACATTGGTTTGTTATGACTTCACATTTTGCTAAGTTGTTATAATTTTCAATACTTATAAAACAATAATGTGAACTGTAAATGCAGGGAACACAGCATCGCTGGAAACACTAAACTGCTCTCTCTAGTGACCTTTATATTCCCAAGCTACTCAACAAAATATTTAAGAGTTTGGTTTCTAACCTAGCAAACAGCAATTTATTAGCTCAGCTAAACTATGTCCTGGTTCTTTCAGTTACAAGCTGTCAAGCGAAAAGATTGGTAAAAGTAATTTATTATATTTATAGAAACATTTATAATAGGAAAAGATGTTTCACAAGATACTAATATGTAACTGGAGTCCAGACAACTGCGTACTTCATAAAGATTTTTAAAACCCCGTGAAAAAAAATCCTCTCTACTAGTGATGACATTTGGAACAATCGTGGGATTCAGAAAATTCAGAACATTATTCATGAATCAAGTCATAGAATCA
>NW_010311880.1:0-1004 GCF_000700745.2 Antrostomus carolinensis
GGCAGCCCCCAGCCCCAGCTTTTGCCCCAGCAATCCCTTTTTCTCCTCAAATCACTGGGCAGGAGGTGCCTGTGGTGGCATCTGGGCTTCAGAGCTGATGCCACCAAGGTCCCCTCTGGATTTCCTCCTTCCATGCCACAGGGCCTTCTCCTGGGCCTCTGTCTTCAGTGTCGTCCCCACCATCTGCTTTGGCTTCCAGGTAGGTCACTGTCCCCAGGTGCCAGGGTGGTGCTGGCAGCCTCCAGGACCATGGAGGCATCATCCCTTGTTGGGGGGTGCAGAGCAGGGGACCTGTGGCTGTCACCAGAGATGGCTGCAGAGCAGGAGACAAGCCCATGGGGACAGGGGAGAGTGGGACAGGGCACCCACAGGTGGGAGGGAAGGAGCTGGGGGCGGAGGTTGTCCCTGCACAAGGCTCCAGTGCCGTGTCCCCCCCGTGCCTTGCAGTGCCACGAGGCCTGCGTGGCCATCTACAGCAGCATGCGCAACCAAAGCGTCTCCCACTGGGTCGCTGTCTCCATGCTCTCCATGCTCATCTGTCTGCTCATCTACTCCCTCACTGGTAATCCTGGCGGTCAGAGCCCTCCTTGCCGAGGGTCCCCTGTCCCTGGGGCTCCTCTGTCCTCGTCTCTGGGTCCTCGTCTCTGGCACAGCTGCCCCCTCCCTGGGGGTTGCTGCCACCCATCCTCACCTCCCCATCACAGGGCTCTATGGCTACCTGACCTTCGGTGAGACCGTGGCGGCTGATGTCCTGATGTCCTACCCAGGGAATGACCCCATTGTCATCGTTGCTCGCCTGCTCTTTGGCATCTCCATCATCACCATCTACCCCATTGTGGTGTTGCTGGGCAGGTGAGGGGGGCAGTGACAAGCTGGCTGTCCCCCGTGCCTGGTGTGGCTGTACTGGTATTGTCACCCACCCACCCCTCCAGGTCGGTGGTGCAGGATGTGTGGGTGTCGCCCAAGCGCAGGGCTGTGGCCGTGCCCGAGGCACACGAGCGGCG
>NW_010311881.1:0-273 GCF_000700745.2 Antrostomus carolinensis
CACATATGGCACCCCATGGGAGCTCACCTCTGTGGTGCTGGTCTGGTCCCGACAGCAACTCCCTGCCCGCGAGGGAGGAGGAAAAGCCCCTAATTGCTCCTAATTATCCCTAATTGCCCCCACCTGGCCTGGCCCTGCCTCACTGGGGCTCAGGGGCAGCCCCGGGTGCTCCCGGGGTGTTACTGTCCCCACACAGGGCAGATGGTTGCTGTGGGGTTTGGTGGCTCTGGGCAAACAACAGCCGGGATTTTCATCTCTCCAGCCCATCCTGTG
>NW_010311882.1:0-25219 GCF_000700745.2 Antrostomus carolinensis
CAGCCTTTTTTATGGATTGGGGTGATATTTTCCAACTTCCAATCATGTGGGACCTCTCCAGTGAGCCAGGACTGTTGGAAGATGATGGAGAGTGGCTTGGCAAGCTCTTCTGCCAGCTCCCTCATTACCCTAGGATGGATCCCATCTGGTCCCATAGACTTGTGAGGATTCAGTTGACTCAGTAAGTCACTAACTATTTCTTCCTGGAGAAGACTAAAGAGAGAGACTAAAGCAGGAAAGACTTTGCATTCTGCTGTTTATTCAGTCAGATTGCTGCTCAGAACAAACAACTTTGAGCTCCATAGCCTGTGGTGGGTTTTGTTTTCTCTAGTGGCTAGAGTAAATCCAGTCATAAAAAAATACCTGGAACTACGACAGTGTGGGGAAACCAGAGACAGACTGCATCTATCTTGGTGAACTCAGCCAGTTTGAGGAAGGGACAGGGATGGGTTTCATACAGCTGGATGCAAGGATAGAGAGTATGTCTCAGATAATAATGTTTTAATCACCACAGAAAGATACCTTCCTCCCTAGTTTGAGTATGCTCATGTTTTTTATTACACCTTCCTTCTCCTTCCCATCATTATTGTACAGAACTATGCACCCAGAACCCCAGATTACTCTAATAGCATTTGCAGAGGTGAGATGAGACAGTTGGTTGACAGCATTTCTGAGAAAACAAAAAGTCTTGGGAAGAAAAATCTGCGTTAGTGGGAAGTCACTTTCCCAGTGTGCGA
The DNA here is from genome assembly GCF_000700745.2 of Antrostomus carolinensis. Taxonomy (NCBI): domain Eukaryota; kingdom Metazoa; phylum Chordata; class Aves; order Caprimulgiformes; family Caprimulgidae; genus Antrostomus; species Antrostomus carolinensis. Next base: position 738 of record NW_010311882.1, read on the forward strand.
TCCCACTAAAGCAGGAGGTGACATCAAGTCATCTCCTAGGCTACAATTCCTGAACCCACTCATCACCTCAAGCCCTCACGTCCCATGGTTGAGGCAGAAACAGAAAAAAAGTGCAGATATTACTGTGGGAGAAAATACTCTTTCAAACAACTGTTAATGCTGCTTTCAGCTTTGCAAACTTCTTTACCAACATTCTTCTCTGCTTTGAAGAGATCATTGCTCCCAGGCTGACATCAGAGGCCAGAGGGGCACTTGCACCAAAAAAAAGCCAAGCAGCATGGCTGATGTTGGCTGTAAACCAGCAGCAAAGAAGACCTGCTCCAAAGCTACTGCTGAGCCACAGGGTCTGTCTAGGGAGCTCAGGGTCAGGCCCTTGCTCATTCAGTGAGGCAGGTAGTTGCAAACTCTTGAGATAACTAAGGGGGAAGGGATTTATCTCAGAGGTTTGCAGCTTCATCATTGTGGGTTGGTTTCTTTTAGATGGAGACTGCTCTCACCTGCTCTTTGATGCAAAACTGAGTGAGAGATTACCAGAGTCAGGATGGTTCCTGGCTTTTAGGGGCACAAGACAGGCCAGTACAAGGCCACAGGAGCATAACAGGAGAAGATGGGACCTTACTGGTCCTTATTCCCCTCTGCAGAAGATGCAGGGCTAAGGCACCCTCTAGCTCTCTCCTGATGCTGCAACACTCACCCCATTCCTCTTGAAAAGACACTGGAGAGAAAAACTGAACAGCAGCACACCTCCCCACACCATCACCTCTCTGAGAGTTTTACCTCCAACTGGAAGGGTCTGTCTTTTCTTTCTCCTTCACTCCTTGTTTAGCAAGATTTTTTCCCTTTAATCTCTCACAGCTTCCCTTGGCTGTAGTTCTCTGAAAATTACTCTTCTCTCAGTCAGAACCTGAACCTGTATTTAAGAGCTGCTTTACATTGACACACTTGTATTAAAATGTTCTCTGTTGCAACATTCTGATTTATCTATAGATCTTTATTTTTGGATACTGTTGCTTTTTACAGCTTTCTAATTTATATAGCCATTTGTTCTGGCTGTCAAAACATTTTTAATTTTAATTACTCTGTATCATGTTTCTGGGTATAAAACTGTCAGATAAATCTGAGTATCTGCATAAACATGTGGGAAACTGCATGTGTTATCACTCAACAATTGCTGGTGGGCAGTTAGCAAACTCTTGCCTGGGATCTGTGTTCAGCAGCTGTGGAACAGCACTGGGTAGGATGAACTGCTGATTAGTTGTCAAGCTATGTGCAGTTATGTCTTTGACTCTGCATAACATAGCAGACTATTCAAACTGCACAGCTTCTCATCAAAGTAGTGTGCGCAGTCAACCTTACTCCAGTCAGTAAAATACAAAGTGCTTATTTGGCAGGACATCCCAGACAATAGATTTGTTCTGGTTTTAAGAGAAAATGTAGCATCAATTGCTATATTGGATGGCCAGGAAACAAGTGACTCCTTGGCAGTCTCTAGGAGCAGAAAATTGTGTTTGTGTTTGGCCTTTTCAACAAAGATAAGCCTATTTCTGTGTTCAGTGACTGGAGTCCCCCTCCTGCCCGGGAGAACAAGAGGAGCTCTGCAACACCAGAGCCTCTGTGCTGCTGACCCCAGCTTAAGGTCTGGACCAAGCCAGGCAGAGGACCCATAGCACTGGGACACAGCATAGTCCAGACTCTGAGCTCCTTGAGGAGTGAGGCTCTCCAAGCTGGCAGTGGCACTGACGGCAGACAGGTTACAGCTGCCTGGTGCCCTGTGAGCACAATGGTGATGTCTTGCTGACACACAGCACCAGATAAAGTGTTCTCCCAGCAAGCCTCCAGCACTTCTGAAGCCCAGTTCAACAGAGGTCACTTGGGTCTGCAAGGGTAGCAGTTCCTCTGAGGAGGTCAGGACAACCTCTGGCCCTACCAGCATCCTGACATGGTTGTTCAGCTGGACCATGTAGACACGGGAGAAGTTGCATTCACACTGGGCCCAGAAGGAGAATTATGTTTTTCCCTGCTAGTTTATGTTTGGGAAGCTGTTCCCTTATCAGGTGGTCAGAGCAGACTTGGGGTTGTCCAGTAATGGAACTCGAACACAAGACAGGACTTTTCAGACCTCCCTGGACCTCTGGACCTAAGACCCGGGTTGGTTACAACCTGTAAAAAGTTTTCTCCTCATCTTTCCCTGTACCATACAAAACTTTCTGTTCATATTGTTATCAGTACTTGGTGCTCCTGTCAAAACCCTCACTGCTTGGGAGACATAGGGAAAAAGTCCTTATCTAATTCGTATACTACCTATTGACCTTGTCTTTGTTTGCTGTCCCTGTTTCTACCATCTCCTCTGGTGTTTGTAGTTGAAGCTCCACAGCGGTGGGACTGGCACATGTCTGTGTATGCAACACCTGACACAGTAGAGGAAGCCAGCTCTAAAAAAAATTCCTGCACTACAGATGAAACATGCTTTTAAGCTACCAAGCACAGATAGGAAAAAAAGTGTGGGGCAAAGAGAGTGGATGCTCCAATGTCAGTGCCTGCTATCACCCAGCATGGCCAAGGACCTGCTGCAACGTTCCTGTGACTGTTCAATTAATCCTGCTGCAAGTTAGGCACAAACTAGATTTTTTTGGCACACTTCCATTTAATCCTCACTTGGCTTGTGTCGTGTGTGACTATTTTGCTATTTTTGCTTTTAAAGATATTTTGTTTCACTTTTTAATGAACAGCCTTTGTCCTGGGTTTGGTTAGGATAGAGTTAATTGTTCTCAGGGAACTGGGAGTGGGGTGACTAGGGCATCTGGTCTGGGTAGCCAGGGCAGGTGTTCCATACCATGGAACATCATGCTCAGTCTTTAAACAGGGAAGTTTAAAAAAACAGGAGGGGGCTTCTGGGTATCATAGTTTGCGAGCTTGTTGAGTGGTGAGCTTTTTTGCTCCGTTCTCTTTACCACCTGTTATGTTGTATATTCTCTCATTAGTACTGTTATTGTTTGATGTTGTTTCTCCCTTACCATTCTAGTAAACTGCTGGTGTCTCAACCCCTGAGCCCTGTTCATTTATATTTTCTCCTCCCTGTACCACTGAGGGGTGGGCAGTGACCCTTCCTAGTTAAACCACATCAGCCTTTCTGAGGCGAAGTGAGAATTGAAGTGATCTTTTGATGTATCCATCTTTGCTTTTCCATTTTGTGCTTCAGGTGCTCAAATTGAATGAACTTTACTGCCATCTGGAGATGTAGTATTTTCATTTCTGTTTGTCAATCTACCTTTGAATTTCATTAAAGAGCCTTGTTCTGGGGTTTAAAGAATAAAAACATTTTAGTGTTTTTACTTATTGTAATGTTGTACTCCTCTCCATAGCAGTTAGGTTCTGAAACAAAAGTCAGCTCTGGCATCTCGTGAGAGTGTTTAGGATTGAATCAAGCAAGCTGATCCACCTAAGGGCAGGTGGATCACACTGCTTTCAGTGTCAGGACAGGATGATGCCGATTCACTGAAGTCCCGCCCATGGTTGATCCCAGACGCAGGGAAACAATGGATAAGCCTTACCCTACATCTGAAAGCTATCAGTAGCTGGAACTGGTGGAATGCTAGATGGAGCCAGTGTCTCAAGTAGAGTTTTTTGGGTTTGCCTTATTTTCTGCCACCCTGTTGTAAGCTTTTGTACCAGGCATAGCAGTACTGTGCATGTGTAACAGGCCACCTACTAGAACATATGCTATGGGTGTGAATGTCTGCATAAAAGGGATACATGATCTTGTATAAGAGCCAGGAAAGGTTGTGTCAGACCCTTGCAAAACATACTACTAGACTCTCTTGGAACTAAGGACAATATTGTTTCACTGCAGAAATTGTATCTAGACTCTCAAAGGAAACAAGATTAAAACAAATGAAAGGAGGTGTTTTATTGCTCATAAGCAGTAGATCTGTGAAGCTTCTTCCAAAGGAAGTTGTGGACACAAAACATCTGTATCCCATCAGAGGAAGATAGGATTAATATTTAGGAAACAGGATGTTACTCAGCAAATCACATTGGGATCAAGAAATCACCTGTGCAGAAAATAGGTGCAGGATGGGAGATTCCTGGGGACATGTCAGGGGGATATTCTTGTACTGTTCCTATGCTTTCCTGGAGAGCTGCTAATGGCAAATGCTGGAGATGGGCTGCTGGGCTTGATGCACCCTTCTTTTGATACAGCACAGCCCTTCTTATGTTGTTCTCTTAGGGTGACAAACCTAACAGCAGGAGATAAAGGGATTGATGCAAAATAGGTGAAGTATTGAAATTATGGTTTATTTAAAATTGCTATTGTTTTCACTTGACACTTTAATGTTAATTAATTTATGAAAGCTCCTGCTCAAAGAAAGTAGTAGAAGTAGGATAACAGTTCTGATATAATTCTGCATAAACTTTTTTCCTACTTACCATAATGAAAAATATATTTCATCAAAACACAATAACCTTAATTCAGACCCTTGCTCAATACTGCTGTTCACCTGCTGTCATTCTTACTAGTAATCTTACAGTATTTATATAATTAGTTGGAACATCTGTGAGGTTATGTGTCTTTTTTTCAAAGAACTGTGCTTGCACTTTGATGAGGGAACAGTTAAATACAGGGAAGAGTGAAGGTTATTGTGATAAAAATGTTTTGCTTTGCACTTGCTGAAAAGTCATATTTCTATGGTTAAATTAATTATAATCCTAGTTATGCTCTTAGTTGCTTTAAAGAACTTGAATCTGAGGACAAAAAAAAAAAAGGGCAACAAGAACTTTCTTCTCTTGAAATACCATCAAGGCCAAGACTTTGATTAAATTGACACAAGCTGTTGTATGGCTAAGTTGCACTTGCAGAGAAGAGAACAGCACACTGAGCACGACAGCAAGTTCTTTGAAACCCATTCCTCCTTCCCCCCTCAATCTCACCTACTATTTCATGTCCCAGCTGGTAGCTGGAATTGCAGCACCTGTGGTGTTTCAGATGTTGTGATGCACTGAGTTGCAACAAATTGTGTATATTAAGGCACTACTACACCAGGGATGGTTTTCAGTCGATTCCCACTGGTTCCGTTTCACTAGCATGTGACCTCAATATTCATTCTGCACTCCTCTCATGACCCACTTGTGGTCAGTCATCAAGCAACAAAACCTATGTCAACAGGGATTTGGTGAGACTAACTGTTAGCTTTCCAATTACTAGTTGTTCAAGGTTTATCGAGCATTGTATCTTTAATTAGGGAACTAAGATGTAAACTGCAGTGTCCTTTACAAAGTCAGTCCTGTGGGAATAATTTCAAGAGCCAATTGCTGTTGCCCAATAGTAATTGGGAACCCAAAGAGGTTCACATATGAATAGTAAAGTAAGGTGCACAGTATTAGCAGGAATTTATACCTGGAATGTTCGAGTTCTTAATGACCCCACTAAAAGGAATAAGGTCATTTGTTATTTCAGGGATCAGGACATACTGTGTTTTCTAAAGATACAAAGCATGCAGAAGGTTAAGAAGTACAGGGTGAGACACAAGGGGTTTTCTGTTCTGTCCACTCGTAAGTGCTGCCAAGCTAGCATTCTGGAACAGAACATTTCTTACTACTTTTTTAGTGACACGAAGTCTTAAAGTCCCAGATGTTTACTGCCTAGAAAGAAAGAGTTAGGTTAGGCATTTAAGTTAAGGTTATTTCTTATTTCTCATTTTGTGTTTTATGTGCCCAAATTTCTCAGGGCAGAGCTGGTAAGTGAGTGGGTGAGATTTACAGCAAAGAGACTTTGAAGGGAATTTGAGTGCTTCAGGTGTTCTGGCTTATGAACTAGATGGGAAGGCTCCTTCTAAAATTGGTAGGACACACTCAGTTTTCTGTTGTAAGAACACTGAAGGCTGAAAGCTCAGTCTTGTGAATCACACTATGAAAGTGAATATAAAAGGCTGGAATAATCACTGAAGACAGGTGAATATACTGTATGGACACACTTTCAGATACAGCTCACTACAACATTTTCAAAGGCCTGGTTTCAACACAAGACTTACTCCTCAGTTTCCTCACATCTCAGCTGAGCACTGACATCCTCATTTGTGTGAGGACATCTCCTTAAAAATTATTAAAACCATTGCTATTTAATTCTGAGATAAAAGAGGAAATGTATTTGTGTAGCTTTGGTAAATTTCACTGGATATGAACACTCCTTCCCACTTGTTAAGTCACTCTTAAGACACAGCTGGGGTTTAGTCTCAAAACTGAAATTCAAGCTTCCTTCAAATCCAAATCCATGTACTAGATCACCTAGCTCGGTCCAGGCAAGATGTAGCTGAAAGAAAAATCTTACAAGCATGAGTAAAAGCAATTGGATATTTCATGACATCATAAAACTGACAAAAATAAAGAATATCTAGATCTGAGCAGCTCTGTGGTGCCAGGTTCCCCAGCCAGGAAAATTAAGTGTTAGCAGAGCTCTGGTGCCCAAGCAAAGTAGCGTACTTACACATACAAAAGCTGGTCTGTGTGTTGGAGTGCTCAAGCCATTTTACAGTCCTGTAAAATTAACAGAAAAGAATGCCAGGACATTAAAACCTTACACAGTCTTATTGGCAATAAAAGGGTCAGTTCCTTCACATGAAAGAGACAGAGCATGTGAAATTTGGGGGAGAAACAGAAACTTAAGCCTTCAAGTTTCCCCCTCAGTTATTTATGTAACAGGCTGTTCACATAGTTTCAGAAGGCTGTTTAGGCTTCCAGTCTTCCCTGAGAGCAAGGGCAGTCAGCAGTGACTACAGGCTGCATCTGGGTCTTTTCTCCAAAATCTGGAAGGCTTCATCTCTAGCTCCCAGTCCTCTGAGGAAAGCAGAACACCATTACTACAAGAGATATCTTGCCCTTGATCACCTATATTCAAGGTTAACTATGGCCTTCAGCTGGATAAGTGTAAAGGAATATATGTATGGTTTGGTTTAGCTTTGTTTTCTTAAAGACACGTGACCAGCTTTCAGTAGCATTTTTTCTTCCCTAAAATTGCATTTCCTAGTCTCAGAAAGGTTAGCACTTGGCAGTGTAACACCACAAAATAGTAATGCAACTTCTGCTCACACATAACAACATGAGAAAAACCTGTACTTGTAAAGTGTAAAAGCTACGGAGCTTCCAAGTTAAATATATACATAGTACCTTACAACTGGAGCACCATCTGATGAAGTGTTATTTTGCTTTTGACACCTATTATTTTGTTTTTAAAAGAAGTTCCACAGAACAAGGAAATTAGCCTGATTTCCTATGGGCTGTGTCCTATACCTCTGCAGTCACATCTCCACAATAATTAGCTTTCCTTCCCTCCACTTTTTGCCCAGCACTGCCTTCAGATTCCCTTTGCATTCCTGGAACACCTCTTTTACTCCTCATACTATCAAAATGAGACTACATGGTTCCAGGTTAGCTACATGATGACAGCTAATGGCCAGCCAACCAGAAAAGGTAGTGGCTGAACTCCACTTTTTCTCTGCTGTTAGTGGAGAAACCAGTCGAAAATATCTCCTACAGCCAACTTCCAATGTTCCACAAGACCTCTATACACTCAGTTATTTTTGAGAAATCTGCCCCTAGTAAATTTTAAGAGCATTCTCAAGGTATCAGAGTGCAGGTGACTGAAAAAGCAATCATTTAAGCTCCTACTCCTTCAGAAGCCAGGGCTAATAATTTTAATTTATTTGCTTTTTGTTGAGTAAAATAACTCATCTTACTGGTCATTTTCAAAGCATTGTACTGTGAAGATAGTCAATATTTTTAATAGGTATGCATAGTAGCCAGTGTATATAAGTACATTTATTGATTTAAAGAATGTTTTTTTATCAATAAAACACCAATTATTATCTTACCAAAGTGTGCTGTTAGTGATTCTGTAAATACAGTTAAATGGTCCTGGTAATTTACAGTATTTTGGTCATTGGGTCAAAGGAGTCCCCTACATCATAATATTAACTTTATGCTATTCATCACCAGCCTTTTAAATAGATAATCAGCTGAGGCTGGCTGCTTATGCTAGTAGCTTGTTAGCTTCTCTGGCAGAGAAGAGGGAACCTAAATGGTTGAGCTTGGGTATGAGTGCAAGTTGAGCATTTGGGTGCTGGCACTTGAGTTCACAATTTATTTTAGCTGACAGGATGCTTTCCTGGTCTGCTGTCTTTGAAGAAGGAACATTTCCAAATGGTTTTAGTAGTCATCCTGCTAGTAAAATGCCAGCTATGCTGAACATACCTCTCAGTGTTGGTCTTGCTTTCTGCTTGCTGATTCTTCCATTTGTATTTCATGTGAGCAGGGCAGAAAATAATCAAATTAGGTACTGGCTTTGTTCCCATTGTTGTTGGCAGGATTTTATCTCACTTTTATCTCACATAGCGTGCACTTGAACGTAACTCTTCAAATATTCCTAGGGGTCACTGTTAGCTTCCCTGCCGGTGGCAGAGCCCTATGTGGACACAGGTGACAACCCCAAAACTGACACTAGAGTAAATAGTGTTGTGAAATGCATCTACCTGCATGAAAATGTCTAAGAAATTATGACTGAAATGTCAAATTCCAATTTCCCTTCCTGAAATTCTGTTTTGTCTAACCCCTCCACAGTGTTTTGACTGTAATTCTCTCTGCAAGCTCATCAACTTACCTATGATCATCTTCGATCCAAATCATCTACTCTTTTCAATGCTCAGGATTCATTAACTACACATTTCTCCTGCACTCCTCCAAACAAATTAAAAAATGTGTTACACTATACCTCCTCCTGGAAATAGCAAGGTTACCTAGGGGTGGCATTGCCATAAGTGAAGAGCAAGTCAGGTGAGAGGGACTAAGGCTGATGGTGGTCAAGGAGATCAGCTGCAGAAAGATTGCAGACATAAGCCCAGTTGCTGTGGGCTGTGAAAGGGAACACTCTGGCTGTAGCAGAGGAGAAAGATAAGTTGCACTACCTTCATGTCTTCAGCTCTGAACCATGTGGCCTGCTTTTCTCTCTTTCATTCTCAGAAGGAGGCAGCAGTGTAAGGTTACTTTTCTGTGCCTACTCCCTCTTCTTTAGGCAGGGTTCAAAGGTGTTTTCCAATCCATACCAACTGCCATGGTCCTGGAAGTGCTGACATTCACCATCAGGATAACCACAGCTTCTAGAAAGCTTTGTCCAGAAAAGTAAGAATCATGAGTGGAAATCCAGTTATCCCTGTGGGAGAAATGAAGGATCAAACTGAGACCATCCTCAGGAGACTAGGTAATGTATCCTTGGGCTCACAGTCAGCTTTAAGTTGCATTATCCACAGCAAGCAAACCACAGGTCAGAGCAGGACCCTGGCCTCTCTGGGCCCTTGGTCGTGAGGCTACATCACATTTCCTATGCAGGTGTAAGATTATAAAACCCGTGAATCGAAAAAAATCTTTGCTAAGATAAAAATAGATGGTATTGGGCACAAAAAGATGTCCTTTTGGTCCTACCCTTTAATTCTCTAGTCCTCCTTAGTTCTGATAAGTTAATTCTCAAAACTTAAACTTTGCAAGTCAATGGACAGAGACCCTCGTTGCTGATCCAGACTGATCTCTGTAGTTTATAAATGCTGTTTCCTCAGTGCTACAACTGAAATGCTCCTCCTGAATCTTTACTATGTTTTAATTTTTCAGATTTCACCTAACAAGGAACACATTTTCATTATGTTCTAACAAGTGCTGGTAGAAAAAAATAAAGAGAGGAAGCAAACTACCTCCTTTCCCAAAACACAAGCACTTTAAGGAGGGACTAGAATGATTGTATAGGTTTCATTAGAAAAAAAAAAAAAGCATATTTGCTTTGCTTTATGCTACAAGAATCCCATTGAACTCACAAGACAACTGGCATCAGCACAAAGACAGCAAGCAAGTTTTCATACTCTTGTCAAAATGAAAAATTTCCACAGCTTCTGATCCAGCTTGAGAAGAAACCCCAACAACATTAAAACAAATTATTCCATGGTCTCTAGCCTGGCTGAGAAAACTGCAGCATGATCAGTGCTAAGAACTGCTACACAGCAGCCACTACCTACATCTTAATTCCTTCACATTTCATTCTCCACATGTTCCTGTTTTCTCAGTCAAATAGTTACCAACAATAATTAAAAAAAACCAGAAGGGACCAAATGCAGACACTGTTTTTTGCTGTGCTGACAACGCAACCCAGTTCTTCAGGTATTCATGAGACACTTGCAGTCACAGCCAAAAGGTAGTATTGCACAGTTACTCACCAGCAACAGTAACCTTAATGTTCAGATGAGCCTTGATGATTCTTATTATGCACACATTTTCTGGTTGATGTGATCTGCAATCAAACATCAAAAGGGCCAGCAGCATACCCCTTAGGGATTTTGGTGAGCCATTAAAATGCAGAGCAGCAGAACATGACTTCCATTTGTCTTGAACTGCAGCCCACCAGAGCTTGCTTTCTTTTTCTTTCTCTATTCCTTATGGGGTTGCTTGTGGTATCAGAGTTAACTTAATCCGCTTGGCCTGAGAAAGATGCAGAAGGTAATTACCTACTCTGTGAAGTTTCCACAGCCTTCACCTGAGCAAACATGGGTAAAAGGTGTTTGCCTCCTTTTAATTAGTACAATACAGAGTTTATTAACTGCTCAGTGCCTAGTCTGGACTATCAGACAGGTGAATTTTATTCACTTCAATACATGTGCTCAGTGGAAGTGCTAACAGGAAGACAACAGAGGGAATGATAGCCAGAAAGGAACCTTTCTCCCAAAGAGGACAGAACTTATATAGGAAAAAAAGTACTGATTTCTGTTTTTCTATCACATCTTCAGCTACCTCAGAAACATTTTAAAGATCTTGATAACTCCTTGGGTTTTCTATACATCCTATAAAGGATAAGCAAGTTGGTTATGTCACCCCATAACAAAGGCTGGCAAAGTTACAGGAAACATAAAATCTTGAAAGGATTACAAATCTGTAAGGATAATAACAAAATATCTCTATATGTAAAGATATCCCACTATCAAAATGTTTGTAGACAACATGGCCAGGCCTTCAAGGCTGTACTTATTCACCACTCTCCTTGAATATGTGTATAGCAGGAGGGAATCAAGCTGAAACAAAATTGGGAGATGTTGTTCACAATGTTTTTGTATATCCTTTTTTATATAAAGCTCAGATTTTACAAATTAATTCTTCCTACAGTCCCTGCCAATAAACTATTCATAGTAAACAAAAAGAAATAGTCAGCAGTTAATAAGAATTATTTGATGAGGTATATAAGAATGTTAAGTATACTAACACTGTATTCAACACCAAGCTTATTTATAGTAGAAAGTAATTTCAGTAATAATGTAATGTTGGATCTGATGTACACCATTATGTTCTTTTTTTATTAATGGTATCATAACTTTTTAGTTTAAGAGTTCTGCTGCCATTTCTGTGGTTGTCTTTTCAGTGACGAAGACTTTAACAAATGATACCACAGAGCATCAGTCAGTTGGCTGGGTTTTTACTTTAGGACTTTTAAAATAAATGATCTAATGGTAATGGTGTTTTATTATAAAGGCATTAATTAGGAAGAACACTTTTACCATGAGTGGAGTATGTCATAGCACTTCTCCAGGATTTTCACTGTCATTCAGGCTTCATTACCTGGATCATTATGGTAAAGTGCATTTTCAAACTCTGTGGCATCATTACCAGAACTACTACAGCACTTTCCAAAGAAGATACTTTCAGAAGATATAAGAGGAATGGAGGGACTTGGCAGCTGGTGAACCATGTATGTATGCTTATGTCATCCAAGATGCACAAAGGATACACTGCTGTAGGTAGCACACCAAACTCGTGCATGTCCAGAGTAGCCAGATTCACTGGTCAGCCAGCATCTGCTTAGAACAGGACCAAATACTGTGACTTATTTAAGGCATCTCTAGCTGCTCCATGAATACATGTAAAATAATTTTTTTGTAAAAAACTTTTTTGAAGTTCCAGAATATCTTGGAAAAGCCAACAATTTCAAAATAGAGATAAAAATTCCTATATACCCTCACAGAGTTTTTCAGTAACAGCAAAACTCTTTTTCTTCTAAAACACTGGCCAGTACGCTTCATGAGTAACATGGCCACTGCAAAGATAAATCAAGTAAAATCTTTTTCCCAAAACAACACTGTCATGTACACCCCAGGGAAAGGATTTATTTCTGTATACTTAAACATCTATCCCAAAAATGGCAACAGTGCAGTAAGGAGAGATTTTCATTTATCTTCCTGCTTAATTATATCTGTTTGAGAATTATCCTGCACTCTAATTAGGCACCTGTTCTCTCTCCACTCACAAGCAAAAAAGTTTCAATTAAAGTAAAAAATCAAATTATTAAAGCACTAACCTTTTCACTTTTTTTTCTTGCCCTAGATAATTAGAGGAAAATTGGCTTGAGCGTTCAGACATTTTTTCAGGACTCCAGTCAGTTTTTATACAATAATATAACAAGGCTAAATTCTGTTCTCACTTAAATTATGTCAATGCAGAGCTCTATTAAGTCTACTAGCAGGTCTGATGTTCACCAGTTTCAGTACTGGAAACCTCTCTTTGGTCCTTTTATGCTTATGGATCTGGGGAAGTAATTTCCCAAAATACCTCAATATAAATTTGCAAGGGGAATAAGCCACTTTTCAGAAGCTGGTATTTGTTAGCAATACTGAGTGCTGCAAGTGGTCTATGTGTAGAACTGCTAAGTGGTGAGCTGCAGCTCTTGTGCACAAGGCAAGTCATTTTCTCCATTTTACCAAGTTACCTCCCACTGATGGAATTCATAGATGCAGGCAGTTATTGGGTTGAATAATTTCATGTGATGTCTGTAAAGGTTTGTGGTGCTGAGTCCACATAGGTTTTGTGTGGATAAAGACTAGAAGCCTGCAGGCTGAATTCCTGTCCCCTTGTCATGACTCTAAGGGCTGAATACCATGCAAGGAAAGGAAAAAAAAATCAAAATTAGAATCAAAGGCTAAATTTTGGCCATTTCTGTGTAGGGCTGTATATTGTTGTATTGTGTAAATAAGGCTTAGGAAAGCAGGCAGGTGGGTTATGTTTGGGTTTTTTCAGCACGTGTTCCTGACAAACACATACACCTGATGAGTCTGAAGGCACACACATCTGTTTCCCAATGAGCATGGAAGTACCACCCTGATGCTAGGCAAGGACAGGTTGTCAACTCAAATATCTGCTGAGCTGCTGCCCCTTCTCATTTACTCCTTACTGTGTGCACAGAGGGGCAAACACAAAGAGATGCTTCTCATCTGCTCCCCTCTCCTTCTGATGGCTGATGCAAGAGCATTATGAAATGCACTCCCCAACTTTCCTGCTCAGGCACATCACCACCACAAGGATTTGGCCCTGGGGCATGTGAAGGCCCCCGGGGGATTGTTCCCTGGCATCCTTTCTTGGCAGCAGGGGAAGGCTGACGGCCCCAGCAGGAGCCTGTTGCCTCCCTTTCAGCAGCAGAGACATTTCCAGCTCTTGGCACAGCCTAAAGTCTCATTCTTTTCCCTTCTAACGCTGTTGATATGCAGTGTTCTCCAGGGGATGAAGGGGAGAGGAGCAAATCAAGGAAAGAAGGTGATTGCTAAAACCTGGGTGAGCTGCAGAGTGCCTCTAGGAGGAGCTTGCTTATTATTTTCCATCTTTCCTGGCTCCTTTCACCATCCCTGAGCTGGGGCAAGCCTGGGCCTGTGGTTTGAATAGATTTTGTCAAAATGTAACACTAGCTTTCTAACACCTGTTTGCATTTTCATAGAGAGTAACGTAGGAAGGAAATGTTATTCTAAATCAGCACACACATGGTCCTATCTCCGGTTGCATCTTTCTTGGGGGTAGGAAAGCACTCAGATGTTTTTCATCTGCTCGCTTTTGCACAGTGTGGGCTGCCCTACCTTTCCCATCCATTACTGTCACCACCCCTTTTGAGGCCATAAGGGAAAGGCTGTCTTAAGGACCTCATAACTAATATTTCCATGCCAGAAGATGGAAGCTATTATTATTAGTCTTAGAACTACCATAGCAGCCCTTTAAATAAGACTGGTGTTTTATTGTCTGTGACTGCATTCAATAACATTGTAAGAGACTTATTCTGCTATGAGGAACTACTACTCTAGACAGACGTGAACGGATGAATTATGCTTTAGGAAACGAAGGCACAAAGCAGCACTTTCATGTGTCTGTAGTCCTACAGGAAAAAAAAAAAAAAAAAGATACGCAATTCTGCCAGCAGTAAAATAGATTCTTTCAGGACTAATTCTGTGCTCAAGGAAATGCTAGAATACGGGAGATAGAAGCAAAAATGTCTGTGAACCTGTTCTTGAACCAGCATCAAATGCTGATTATTATTATGTTGCAAAATTAGCCCCAGACTGTAGAGGGAGAACAGTGTGCACAGCTGAAAGGCTGGAATTGTGTTTGGTTTCACCCCCAGCTGAGGCTGGGGAGGGGACAGTGTGGATTCCCCTACAGCCCCCAAGGTCAATGGCATCTGGGAGTGGTGTGCTGTGGGGACAAGGAGCTGAGACAGGGCTGTGAGTGCAGCAGCACCTCCTTCCCACTTCAGACCTGTCAGCTCAGGCTGTGGGTTGCTCCCTCCTGTCTCAGCTTGCCTGCTGAGATGGCTGCAGGCGGCTGAACCCGCTGCAGGCAGCAGGCAAAGGGGCTGCTTGGTTTCCTTCAGAGTAAGAGAACAAGCAAATACTTCTGTGTAACAAAATCCTGTTACTCATGCACAGAGCAAGCAGTGATCTCACTCAAAACAAGCTGTAGGTCTCATCAGTCACGTATACCGAGGTTTCTTTCCCCTCCCGGCACACATCCTCAATGAGAAGGGCAATAATCTTTCTCCAAAGCAAAACCCTGCCTCTTTGTATTCAGGCTAGAGGTGAAGACAGTGTGAACCACTTTGGGTGGAATGACCCAAACCTCTATCCAAAATGGAAATTGTCTTGCTCTTCAAATGTTATTTTTTCCAGCCTTGCATGTCTGCACACCCTCTGGTTTACATCTGAAAAAGTGAACCAAAGACCTTGCTCATCGGAGGTCTCATACCTTCTTTGCAAACCTAAGGAGGTATGAATATATTTACATAAACAAGCCAAGCTGGCTTGTCACTGAGCTGTGATCTGGTATTTTACTGTTAGGATTATAAAGTTATTAAATTATGGAGCAAAAGAAAAAAAGAAACAATCTGTGACAACGCTAAGTACTGATCTGATTGAAAGTTTCCTAATTGTTTTATCCACTGATAATGTACTAAAGATCTTTTGTAAAACACATACACAGAGGAATGCAATAGCAGAGGACTCATCTGAATTATACCCCAGTCCACATAACCACCTCACAAATTGCTTAAAACATTGCCTTGTCCCACATTATCTCCATTATGTTTTATATCAGTAAAGGCTGCAAAAACTCAATCTAGATGCAGAGATCCACTCTGCTTCATCAATTAAACTAGTATAGCAAGCAATAAATCACTGAGAAAATGTATTCTTTCATTGTACTGACAAATTATTTAGAGTGCTAGAAAAGATCAGGGAGGTCATCTGATAATACATAGGAAGTTGGAAACACTTCTAGAAAAGTAAACAAGGATATGTTTGGTTTTTTTTTTTGCTTCACTGCACTGACAGTGCAGTGTCAGATAATGCATTAACATCAAAACAGGAGAGCCCCATTGAATTTCCAAAGTAGACAAAATGTAGATGATTGTCTAAAGTAAAAAAAACAACCAAACAAACAAAAAAACCACCCAAAACAAAACAGCACAAAACCAGAAATAGTTTGAAGTAGAACTAGTTTGGTATATCTCGGTGGAACTCGAACATATACAAGTATAAAACATTTTTATTTGACTTGGAAATTAGCCAAATTCAAAATTAGTGTTATGTTTGCTGATAACTTAAAGGTGAATGGTGCATTTTACTCAGTTGCACTGATACAAAGTTGTAATTTTTTGACTCTTATAGCAAAGTATTCAGATTGATGCTGAAAAAGATCAAAAATTGAAGTCCAAATACAGTCATTTGTCTTTTTTGGTGAACCTGTAGGGTAGTATGCCATCTTATGCAACTGCATCAGAGACCTAATTCTGATAATTTCTGGCATTCAGATTTCTTAAATCAAGTACATGTGTAAGTGCAGAATTAGGAAATTTTTACAGTCAAGTTTAAAAATTTCAAGTGGCAGATACTAGCCTAGATAGTTTCACTCGGCTCCACATAAAGATGATGTTCCAAGTCACTCCTCCACTCGTCATTTTGCTAGCATTAACTGTGCAGTTTTTACTCAGAGTTTTTATCTAAACCCACTGATGTTTAATATTAAGTCTTAGGAAACTACCTCCACATGTGATTTCTGCTGCAGAGAACACAGCAACACCACATCTTGATTTGCTGTGAAATCACCTGCTTCTAGGGTAAGATTTTCCATAAGAAATGTGTCTATTTGCTAATTTTGCAGGCAATCCATGGGCTATAAACCTCTGTAAAGCCAGCCTCCATCAATGTAGTGCCTTTTATAGGCATGCTATGGCCTTATCTTTTGATGAGATGCAGAGCATCATGCCACAAAAGACCTGGACTTGCCACCGAACTTCAGGGACCTGTGGCCCCTGCCATGTGATTTACAGCCCACTGGTAACGATGCAAGTACCTCCACAGTCCAGTAGCTCTGATGAAACCTACATCCCTTCTGGGGGCCACTGTCTTTTATATAGTGAGTGGCTACATCCCTGCTTTTGATAAAGTGGCTGCCTTCAGCAGCTGGGATGAAGTTCAGTGCCGCAAGGACGGCTTCTGACCAGGAGACAGTTTGTTCAGTGGCATAATTCCTTTCCTTTCCTAGAGAATTGAAAGGACTTAACCCACAGAGGTGTTTAACTTTCTCTGCTCTCAGCCAGGTTCGGGGCTGAAGGAGAAGAGAATCTGCTCAGAGAAGAAAATGAATGATGAACCCACACACCTCTGTAAGGCAGAGTAAGAGAAAGCAGCAAGATTTGTGATGTATATTTATGTTTGCTACTCATCAAGTTTCTGCTGTATTCACTTTGGAAATGCAATACTGAACTGGGGCATGTGGGAGTGGTAGCCTCTCCTGCAGACTCTTGGGGTCAGAGAGAGCAGAACCGGAGACAGCGGCAGAGCTGGATGGAGGCTGGGAGCCTGAGGCTATAGACCACCACCGGAGCAGGGCAGCATGCTTCAAGTTGTCAGGAGCTTGGGTAGAAGTGGCTGGAGAGCTGCTCAGCAGAGAGGGACCTGTTGATTGACAGCCCACTGAACATGAGCCAGCAGTGTGCCCAGGTGGCCAAGGCGGCCGAGGGCATCCTGGCCTGTATCAAGAATAGTGTGGCCAGCAGGACCAGGGAAGATATCCTACCCCTGAACGTGCCACTGGTGAGGCTGGACCTTGAGTACTGTGTTCAGCTTTGAGCTCCTCACTGCAAGAAGAACATTGAGGTGCTGAAGTATGTCCAGAGAAGGTCAACGAAACTGGTGTAGAGTCTGGAGCACAAGTCTTATGAAGAGCAGCTGAGAGAACTGAGATTGTTTAGCCTGAAGAAAAGGAGTCTCAGGGGGAGACCTTACCACTCTCTACAACTATCTGAAAGGAGGGTGTAGAAAGGTGGGGGTCGATCTGTTCAATCAAGTAGCAAGTGACAGGACAAGAGGAAATGGCCTCAAGTTGTGCCAAGGGAAGTTTAGATTCGGTATTAGGAAGAATTTCTTTACTGAAAGGGTTATCAGGCATTAGAATGGGTTGCCCAGGGCAGACGTGGGGTCCCCATCCCTGGAGGTATTTAAGAGTCATCTAGACATAGGGCTTAGGGACATGGTTAAGTTGGGGACTTGTCAGTGTCAGGTTAATGATTGGACCTTGAAAGGTGTTTTCCAGTCTAGAAAATTCTGTGATTCTGAGCCACTTCTGATGTGTGCCTGAGAAAGATGTCTCCACCCTGGCAGCACTATTTCTGGGGATAGAAGGAGCTAAGCCTGTCACATTGGTGAACCACATGCTCCTAGCATGGCTGGAGACATTAAACTGAGCTTTTGGCAAGGAGGAGATAGCCAGTCCCCTGTGGAAGCACAGTCTCGGGGGACATGTGAAGATTGGGCAGGACTGCATTTATTGCAAGACTGAAGGCTGTAGAATCACAGACAGCATCAGCCTTTGCTTTTCTTTCTGTGAACATCCTCTGGGTTTTCCTGCAGGCTTTGGGTTGCTTCAAGTTTCCAAAGACATGTACTCTGCTTCTCCTGCTACTGAGAAACTTTCTGGAGTATTGCCTGAAATGAGGTGACCTTAAGACCATGAAGTCCCATTCAACTTTTCCATCCCCTCCTTCTGTGAAGGAGCCCATTAGTAGTACTGGCACCAACCACAATTAAGTAATTACTTGTTCTTTCCACAAAGGTTCTTAGGCACCCTTTGGGTCATGACATTAATGATCTGAGAATCCTGGTGGTGCCATTCAGCTAGCAGGATGAGTGGTTCTTTCTGTGTTAATAACTTTCTAGGCAAATTTAGTTGCAGAAGAAAACAACAATTAGGCAAGGACAAAACTCACACTATTTTTTTCTGAAGCTACTCAGTTCCTGGACCTTGACAGCTTTTGCTGGGTTGGTTCCAGCAGAGCAAGTCTTAGGTGAGACTACCCACATCGCAGATGGTCCAGACTTGCAAAATGCAGAGCAACCCTCTCCAGTACATCCAACGCAGTGTTCCAGGGTCTGCCTGAAGATGAGAAATCTGCTTCACGATGTCATATTGTACAAGACAGGCGGAAGAGAATAAATAATTCCTGTAATATGCTACCAGAAATGCCTCCAGAAATGGTCTTAATGTTTTGTGAGTAGATTAAGATATCTACCACCTTTTGTCACTGCCAGGGGATGACTCAGCAGCACTGCTGAAATTTGCTTAGCACACATTCATGATTTCTTGTCCTTTCCTTGGATAGCAGCACTTCCTTTCCCAGTCCTTGCTCACATGAGCCAAACTGCCAGTCATGTTTGGCCACAGTCCTGGCAGGGATTTCTGCAAACAGGAGTCTTCTGGGAGTCTGCATTTGTAATGCATGGCTCACAGTGGCTTCAAAAATAGTATTCAAATATCTGATATTCAAGTTAAGGGAGAACAAGAAGGAATCTGTAGAAATTAGCAACAAATTGGTAATACCAACCAGCCACTTTAACTCTTGCTAATAATACTAACACATAATAATGTATTCCCAGTTACAGTAAAAGAATTGGGGTAAGGAAAACACAGCTCAGGGCACACAGTAGACGCTGGCCTGCTGTGCTTACAGAGGCTGTCAAGCAGTAGCTTCTGAGCTCTCAAGATACAGTTTTCTGTTTCACCCCAAAGACACAGCTGAGCTCAAAGGCTAGACATAGTTTGATGCTCTTTTGAAAGGCTGAGTAGCAGTAATCAACCATGGCATTTACGCAGTGCTTCTCTCTTTGGTGTTTTACAGACATTAATCAATCAATTCTTGTGTCTCTCCAGGGAAGGAGGAACTAAAGCATCCCTTCCAGGAATGAGGAAATTGAGAAAGAGGAGCTAAACACCTTCATATGGCTTATAGACATTCGGCCTCAGCAGAGGCTGTTAAATTCAGGAGGCTTTGTTGCACTCACGCTGTTAGCCCACACCTTCCCCTCTTGGTGCAATTGCAATACAAATGCTTCCTCCTGCATGTGTGCTTGCTGAGACCTAGGGCAACAGCATCATATTAAGTAAGCCAGTAGAAGTGGTCATGCCACCACCAAGATTATTTACAGTAGGTACAAAAGCTTGTTCTTAGAGTGTTGCTAATATATATGGACATAGTAAAGTCTTATTAAAGACTAAGCCACACTAAAAAAATGCAAAAGTTGTCATTTAGAATGGAAAATCCTATGATTTAAAGGCAGTGGCCAAATATTGGATCATCTTATATATTGTCAATAAATCGGGACAAGCAAGACACAGAATATCTGGTGTAAAAGTTAAGGCTCTTATCCAAGTCCCCCAGCTAGGGACTCTGGGCTTTCTGTGCTAGACAAACCCCAACATCTGTGTGAGAACCTCCTCCATGTACACTGATGGCTTCACATACAGCCTGCCTGTGCTGAAATGGCTCGGGCATGACATTTTGTTGAAAGGTCCTCCTGTTAACTCTTTTGGGTCTGTTTGTTCAGGTGTCTGTAGTCAGGTGCAAAGAGGGTCTGCAAGCAGGATATGCACAACTTTACAAGCACACAGCAAGTGTTTACTGACTGTCCCACACAAAAGATAGCTGTAATTTTATGAGCACAGAACTATGTTCACCGCCTCTCGTAAGGTATCCCAGTGGGCTTTGTTGGCCCAGTGGGCAACATCTTGGGGAGAGCACCCACTGCTGTGGGTCCCTGGATCAAACCCTTGGCATTACAAAGCTGACATCTTCCACCAGGTCCACCAGCACCAAGGACACCAAATAATCTGGCAACCAGTTCCCCATTTTTTTTACTTAGAAGTTTATTCCTCCTCATGTCAGTATCTTTCCTCTCAAATTTTTGAGATACCTTTTTCCCCTGCCTGTAATTTTTCCTTTGCTATTCTTATTTCTTCTTTTCTACAGACATTTGCACAGTTCTTTGTCACAGGTCAGCAGCTTTGCAAGCAGTCTAAGCAGAGGTTATACAACAAGGTAGGAGCAGATTTGAGCCTCAAATCCCCAGAGTGTGAGCAGCCAAGCCCTGCAGGGGAGAAAGGTAACAGAGAGGAGGGTGCAGTGCCCTCTGTGGCACTATCACACTCACCAATCTATTCCATACCTTGTTGGAAAACATTTTGCCTCAGACATTAGCCACTCTTCAACATTTTAAGTTAAACTATGCACTGATTTACTCCCTGGCAACCCAACTGAAGCCTGAGATTATGAGAGGTAAAGAGTAGAAAATTTAATAGAAACTTATAGCATCTGAGCAACTGAACAAAATATTCCTGTACAGACTGTAATCCTCTGCAAACTCAGGGGAAGAAGGAAATTTAAAAAATTGTGTCTTATGAACACAGGACATTCCTCAGTGCGTGTATCCATGCTTACAAGTGCCTTCTCCACATAGTATTGCCGAGCGCAATGTGATTGTTCATATTAGCAGATTACAGTTTATGCGGCTGAGACTTTTGGTGTTTTCACCCACCGCAGTTTGGCTCCTGAGGCAATGACATTTAATCCATTGAGGTGGTCTGGGTGCTTTTAATGCAAAAACGCTGCAATTCCCAACTCCAGCTAGATACATCCTTTGGCCTTTAGATGGCTAGGATATACTGGTGACTATAACAATTGTCTCCAACTGGGATTTGTAAGACACTCACCCCCCTGGGAATGAAGTGCCTTGTGTTTGATCATTCTTTCAGACCTAACACTGTTTAAGTTTTGCAAAGAAGAGAGCACTTAAAAGCTACAGATTCACAATAATGGAAGAAAGTTACCAAAAGATCAAATAGTAAATGCATTGTTAATATTATATCTAATGATGAAGATTTTCCTTGGCTACTGCAGTGCTGCCAGTTGCCTGTTATTCTGACTAATCAGTTCCTGTAGTGTCCTTTAAGGCCAGCATGTCCTGGAGAGTTTTAGATCCACGTCTTTTCTGCCTTTCTGGCTAATGATGACTACAGGAGCCACCTCTGACAGTTGCTTTGGGCAATCTGTATTTTTCTCCCAGTATATGCAGAAATACCTCCTCCTTGTCCCCCACATCTTCTGGTTTAACAGCCCCTTACATCCAAAGACCAACTGTAGACATGTTATGTGTTGAAAAGCAGCTTTGGTAATTTTTTTATCCTCTTTCAATTAAGGTCTCAATTAATATTTCTATAGCATACCTGAAATAGAACATTGCTAGCTTCAAGCTTAGAGTATTTTCACCTTACCAGGTCTTTTAAGACACAGCAGTACAGCTTTATGAGTCATATATTCAAGAAGTTATTAAACAGGTAATAATCATATGTTCTACTACACTGGAAATCAGTTCACTCTCAGCACCACAGAAATTCTAATCACAATCTCTCAACATCATAGAAAGTCTCACCATGATCTCTTGATCTAAGTGAATGACAAAACTGTAAAGTGAATAATCTTGGTTGGGTAAAGCTTCTTTCCCCCCTTGTAGTTTCAGATCTCCACAGGAGCATAGTTGCACCAAAACTGCCAAATATTCATTAATTTAAATGCTGTGGTACTAGTTTTGACCATTTCAAACTAAAGTGCAGCTGTCTGCATGACCTGACATGTTGTCCTAAAGCAGCGTTTTAACAGCCATTACAGAAGCTAATGCATTCCCTGAAGTTCCCATTTAATACCTTCAAACCACAGGCTAAGCTGTTCATGTTTTCTAGTTTAAGATTTATTTTATTCAGTTACAAAACTCACAGATACCCTCCAGTCAGTTCATAAATGACAGAATATGCTTGTCTCCTTCCAAAGAAATTAAGCCAGGAATGTTACAGAGCAGCAAAACCAAAGCACACAGACTGTAAGCAACCAACCAACAGTAAGAGACAGTACAGGAGAAATTAATTCTTTTACTTCCACAAGAAGTTCTCACTAGGTTAATTAAAATGTTTTGCATATGTTATGTTGGTTGTGTGCAAAGCTTATGAGTTTGTGCGAGTGAGAAAGCAATCCAAATTGAGCTAAAGAACCAGGGAGGGTTTTGGCTATCACAGCATAGCAAGCAATGGCAGCCCTTCAAAAGACAGGGAATGAAGTGGGGGAATGTTGAGTATTAATACCAGCTCTTGCAATGTGACACTCCTTTGTCTCCCAGGACCTCAAAATGCTTTACCAAAGTGAGCAAAATTATTTCCATTCCTAGCAGAGTACCCTGGGAGAGAGATCACACTTTGTCTCTGGCAAATGGGGATAACACCCTGGCATGGAAGCCTGCCTCTCTCTTGACAAGCTGTTGTGCCATTAACCTAGAAGATTCAGAACGAAAGGTTTTGTTTTCCAATCACTTGTCTGACCTGCTCTTCTTCCAAAGAACAAGTTTCATTTTTGAAACAGGCATTTTACAAAATCTCACCTGAGGTGCACTCCACCAGTATAAGGCTCTGTCCCCTCTAGTGGCTACACTATGTATAGAGAGAGGTGTGTACCTGGATCTGAGCAAATGCAGTTGTTCAAGCAAAAATATCTGCAAGGCTGCAGGTATGAGTTCCAATCCCAGCTGGGAAAAGGTAGGGGGGACCAGTTAAAATGAAGACCAGAGCAGATTTTTGCAGCCCCTAGAAGGTGAAGAAGAAAACCTAATGCTGCATGTGAAAACTGGAAAGCGAGTGAGCAAAATAAACATTCACAATATGCTCATTTTTGTCCTTTTAGAACTTCAGCCTAGACAAATTATGAAGGAGACAATGTGCAAGAGCCTCAATGGGTGAGAGTGCCACTTCTGCTAAGCTTTAAAATAGCTAAGTCTGCATGTTTGACAGATTCCAAGAGTTACAGTACAATGAAATCCCATTTTTACTAAAAATAAGGGCTCTTTCACCTCCAGCCACTTCATCTATCTGCTCTCTGTGATGACAGCCCAGCTCTTCTGGTAGGGTCTTACTTCTGTGGAGAGCTGCCCCCGACAGCTGATCTGACTGTAGCTCTGGCAGAGATCTGTGAGCACAAGAACTCATAACAGTTGAGGATGACACAGATTGACAAAGTAGAAAATATCCATGAGCACTCAGTGGGTATAGAAATGCATATATATAAAATATATAACACATAGTATCTATAAAATATAAAAATTAATAATACATATATGTAAGTATACATGAGATTTATGTACACACACAAACATGTATGCATGTTTGTTTATGCAACCTAGACTGCTTGGAAAATTGGAACTACTCATACAAAATCTGCTTTAATATGACCATTTAATACGACCATGACATGGTCACGATCATAAAGGAAGGCCTAGAAGTCATGCCAACAAGTGCATGAACTGCATCATGGATGGTGGTGTGAGGAGACTCAAATCAACAGGAGTTCATCTGTCAATGCAGAGGCAAAGTAAATTATTACAGTTCTTGGATGGGTAAAGAAGAAAAGTCAGCAGAAACAAAAAGTAAGATTTTACTTCTGACTGTGACATTGATGAGATGGATAATGGGCATCTGTACTGGTTTGAAGTTCACACACTCAACACTCAGATTTGCATACACACAAACAACAGACTTGGAGAGGGTCATAAAATGGTCTGATGGGGTGGAGAAAGTGTCTTAACAGGAGGATTTAGAAACCTCTTCTTAAAGTCTTTAATGATTTTAAGTCATAGAAACAAAAACTGAGATATAGCTTAATTACAGTGTACAAATACCTCCATGGACATAAAACAAGGGGTATTCAAAAGCTTTTTAATTCAGCAGAGAAAGACAAAACAAGAACCAGTGGCTGGTTGTATTGGGTTTGTGTGGCAAGGTTT
>NW_010311883.1:0-204 GCF_000700745.2 Antrostomus carolinensis
TTTTGGGGTGTTTTTGGGGTGTTTTCGGGGTGTTTTCGGGGTGTTTTCGGGGTATTTTGGGGGTGTTTCAGGTGGTTTTGGGGTATTTTGGGGTGTTTTCGGGATGTTTTTGGGGTATTTTGGGGTGTTTTGGGGTGTTTTGGGATTATTTTGGGGTGTTTTGGGTGTTTTTTGGGTGATTTGGGATGTTTTTGGGGTGTTTTG
>NW_010311883.1:374-577 GCF_000700745.2 Antrostomus carolinensis
TTTTGAGGGTTTTTGGGGTGTTTTTGGGGTGTTTTTGGGGTGTTTTGGGGGCGTTTCAGGTGCTTTTGGGTGTTTTCGGGGTGTTTTTGGGGTGTTTAGGGGGGGTTTTGGCGTTTTTGGGGTGTTTTTAGAGTGTTTTTGGGGTGTTTCAGGTGTTTTTGAGGCATTTCAGGTGTTTTGGGGATATTTTGGGGTGTTTTGGG
>NW_010311884.1:0-228 GCF_000700745.2 Antrostomus carolinensis
CTTCGGCTTCAGTAGTGGGCGCTAAAGGAAACGTGGTTTCTTTTAGGGCCCGGCGGAGCGGGGGCGGGGGAAAATGCGGGTAAAGCCCCTTTCGATGGGGCAAGACATGGACCCACCAGCGCAGCGCGGTCCCCCGCTTTCTGCGGTTCCGCGGCCGCTGCGCGAGGGCTGTCTCCACTCCCTCGCAGATTTCCCGCGCTCCGGCCGTGCCCGCGGGGCCCCACCACC
>NW_010311884.1:382-624 GCF_000700745.2 Antrostomus carolinensis
TGGTAATAGACCTTTTTATGACCTATTTGGGCTCGTCATTGGCTGCGGCTGGTCATGTGCAGGCAGCGAGCGCTTTCATGGCCTTTTCCTGATTTCCCTGGCGAATTTCCCCCTGCATTCTGCCTTCAGAGAGCCTCAGCCCCTCTTTTCCTAACCTTTGTCTAGGATGAGGTGTACGGCAGTCGCCCTCATGTTTGTGTTCCGCTCCCCGAAACCCGCGGCCGGGCCCGCTGCCGACGCGC
>NW_010311884.1:1205-1440 GCF_000700745.2 Antrostomus carolinensis
TGCGACCCTCCGCGCCGAGGGGCGGAAGCTGGGGCGCAGTGCCCGCAAGCAGCGCCTGTCTTGCCGCGGGGTTTCTTCCGATAAAAGGTCTGTTTTAGGGTGCTTTTCCCTCTGTCAGTCTGAAGCGCGGAGCGGTGATGCTGTGGTTTGTTTTCCCCATGGCGGAAGGGCGCTCGCGTAACTTTCAAGCTTAACAGGTGTTTTCGCAGGAGAACCGGGGTCAGCGCTCCCCCGG
>NW_010311884.1:1508-3609 GCF_000700745.2 Antrostomus carolinensis
GGGGCGGTTTACGGCATCCTTCTCCTGCTGCATAAGCCAGGGCTCGGTGGGAGGCACACGGGCAGGGCTCCGCAGAGGCAGCGCGGGCGAGGGATGCGTGGAGCCAGGGCCGGGAGCGCACCCCTGCAGCACGGCTACTTACCCACGTGGAAATCATGGGGGGCTAAATGGGGTACGATTTCTCTGGGAGGGGAAACACAAAAACCAAACCAACAAACAAAAAACCCCAACCAAACAACCTAAGTTTATTTTGAAATACGTAGAGGAGAATAGTCACCTAAACTATATCTACGTTACCTATGTATGTATATATATAACCATATCTGCATTGCCTATATACATGTATATACGTATTTACACCTCTGCTTATCTCTGTGGAACGTATATTCTTTGGAAGTATATTATTTTGAACGTATATATATTTTACACATCTCCTCTCCGTTTTCAAAATGTTAACGCACAGTAGAAAACCCGCTGCCAAGCATTTAGTGTTTACATCGTTGGTCAGTGATGGAAATGCACCCTGCCACTGCACTGCAGGAATTTACCGAATGGCCATTTACCTCGAAAGCAGCCACTTATTTAACGGTAAAGCAAAATGCCTGATTAAACACTACCCAGTGAGGGTGGAAAGGTGTGGGATGTCCCCCAGGTACATATTTTGAAGCCGCAGAAGAAATTTTTATTTAATCCATCCCCGAGCACCTCCCCAGCCTGCTAAACCCGAGCCCTGCTGCAGTCAGCGGTAGGATGCCTTTCCCTCATGCTTTGGCTCTTTGCTCTAGCCGACCGCCCCACGCTGCTGAAGGACTTGGGGATTATTTGGGAGGAATCGTTTTCAACATAGCAACAGTCTACAAGAGTAACTTGAAAAGTATGTATTGTGTTAGGTTTCACTCTCAGAATCCTTCCTCGGTGACACAGTAATTATAGCTGCTTGGCTATAAATCTCTCAAAAAACTTCGAGAAATCTCGACCTTGAGTTTTTTTTCAAATTATTCGTGGCCTAGGGGAAAAGAAGAAAACAAAAGCAGGATGTTCTAACTAATTGTAATGTGCATGTGTGTGTCTCCGGGTCCACTGCTGAGCCAGACTGATACACATACACATTTATGATCCTACTGGTTTGTGAGGGAGTTCGGCTTTTTTCTCTCATAAACGGCTTCCTTCCTTGCTTGCTTTTTCTGTTTCACTTTTTATTTTTCTTTAATTTCGTTCATTAACATTGAAGTACACATAGGCATGTGTATGCTCTGAAATATACCTATGTGTTTGTGAGTATTCATAACAAATTCTGTATGTATGTGGATATACATATGTATGGCACACACGAAGATTGTATTTTTATATATATTTATACACCTATATAACGTGGGCGCCTGAATGTGTGTAGATGTGCTGTCGTATTCGGAAAACAGAACTCACATTCACATTTCTCACACCTGCTTCGTTTCCCGACGTGTTCGACAGAATTTATGACTCATCTCAATTTTTTGTTGAAAGGAAACAGTCTGTCCCTAGCCCACCAATTACTGGCGCACAGGCAGTAGAAGACCACCACCACAAAATAACCAGCAGGAAAGGGCAGCCTGCAAGCCCTAGCAGTGCCCAGGTATCGCTGGCACCGGCTGCCATGTAGGAAGTCAGGTTGGGCTCCCGCGTAGCTGCTGCAAGTTGCCTGGAGGAGAAGCGCAGCCTCTGCTCCCCGGGTTCTGGCAGGGGTTTGGTGCAAGGAGGGGAGGCGGTGTGGACTGCGGACCGGGGAAACCCGATAAGACAGCGAAGAAATACGTGTTGGTTTTGCGCTCTTAAGAACATCAAATCCCGCCGATTCGTTTATTTCCTAATAATGTTTCTCTTTCCCCAAGCAAATATAATTCTCATGGGGTGTTTTATGAGCGCTTGGGGCAGAAAAAAAAATCCGAACAAAGACAGTATTTCACCCCTGGGCTGGCAGGCAGCTGTTAAAGGTATTTACGGCTCTACTGCAGTGCGGCACTCAATGCTGCTGGAGCGGGAGAGGAAAAAACAGGAAGCGAAAGGAAAAGATGGGGCACAATAAACATTGCAGCAGGTCGCGGGGGCCGGGCGGGGCTCGCAG
>NW_010311885.1:0-766 GCF_000700745.2 Antrostomus carolinensis
CATGCTGGTGTCCCCTGGGCCTGGTGTGGCCGGGTGTGCTGCTCCTCCTGGGGACAGGGACTTGGGGACCCCACTGCCGCAGTGGGGGTGGCTCTGGGGTCACCACAGCCCCATAGGGACAGGGACTGGGGGGGTCCCTATAGCCCCATAGGGACAGGGATTTGGGGGTCCCCACAGCCCCATAGGGACAGGGATTTGGGGGTCCCCATGGCCCTACAAGGACAGGGATCTGGGGGTCCCCATGGCCCCACAGGGACAGGGATCGGGGGGTCCCCATATAGAGATCAGTCTCTGGGGGTCCCCCACAGAGAGTGTCTCGGGGGTCCCCAAGGCCCCATAGAGACTGACCATGGGGGTCCCCATGGGGATCAAGCTCTGGGGGTCCCCATGACCACATATGGATCAGCTTTGGGGGTCCCCTGTACCCCATAGGGACGGGCCTCTGAGAGTCCCCATGGCCCTGTAGGGTCTGGCTGTGGGGGGCCCCTCTACCACATAGGGATGGGGCTCTGGGGGTCCCCATGGTCCCATAGTGACAGGACTCAGGGGGTCCTCATGGGGATCAGGCTCTGGGGGTCCCCACAGAGAGTGTCTTGGGGGTCCCCAGGGCCCCATAGAGACTGACCATGGGGGTCCCCATGGGGATCAAGCTCTGGGGGTCCCCATGACCCCATAGTGACAGGGCTCAGGGTGTCCCCATGGCCTCATAGACACTGGCTGTGGGGGTCCCCATGACCACATATGGATCAGCTTTGGGGGTCCCCTG
>NW_010311885.1:1132-1382 GCF_000700745.2 Antrostomus carolinensis
AGGTGCGGGTCCCCCCCCCGGCCCCGCGGTGGGGCCCAGCCATGGAGACAGTTGTCATCGTGGCCATCGGGGTCCTGGCCACCATCTTCCTGGCGTCCTTCGTGGCACTGGTGGTGGTCTGCAGGCAGCGGTACTGCCACCCCAAGGACCTCCGGCACCACTATGACACCAAGTGAGTGACACCACGGGGGTGGCATTGTCCCTGTGTCCCCTCCTCACCTGCTGGGGGGACAGGGATCCCAAACCCCAT
>NW_010311886.1:0-11523 GCF_000700745.2 Antrostomus carolinensis
ACAGGGGCCTTTTCCCGGGAGCTGCCCGGGCAAACAGCACCTCAGAGCCGTGCGGAGCCTCCGCTGCAGGCGGGATGAGCGTGAGCCCTTTGGGGAGCAACAGATGAGGTGAGGTGGAAAAGGCAAAAAGCAGAAGAAACAACCCAAAGTATCGGACGGTGATTCCCCCCTCTGCCCTTCTCCCCTTGGAGCATCTGCCCCCGGACAGGTGGAGCACGGGCCGGGCAGGGCCGGTTCCCGCAGACCCCCCGCAGCCACCAGCTCCGGCTTCCCGCGCACGGGGGGGAAAGGATGGGCAAGAAACGTCGGTGTGAAACCACATAGATGGGTGGGAAGGAGGAGAGAGCAGGGAGGCCCCGCATGGGAAACTTTGAACCTCAGCGTGGGTTTCCTGGGTTACTCCTGTTTCTCTTAAATTCCCTTTCCCGGCCCCAGCGTGAGGACAGCGTCTCTGTGCGATGCTGGGGACGAGGAGGAGGCCATGCACACCAAGGTGACGTGACCTAAGTCCTGGTGCTGGCCTTCCCCGTGCTGAGGGATGTGACTGCGAGGGGCACAGCGATGCCACTCAGGGGTTGTCATCTCTCCTGGCAAGTTCTGCTGGCCCAGGGTGGAAAGGTTGGATGCTGTTAGTAGTGCCAGGGTGCTCAGGTGAAAGGAGGTGGAGGTGATGGTCATGGCTCTGTGGCAGGACCACAAAATGCTGGTGCTTCTAGTTTGGGATTTTGGTTTGCCTTAAGACCCTTGGAGTCCTCTAGTTTCTGCCCAGCAGCATCTCCAGGCAGATCTAGAGGAGCCTCGGGCTCTGTTAGCGTCACCAGGATGTGAAGTTCTCCTAAATGTTTCCCAGAGTGGCCTCGAGGAGCTTGGAGGCAGTGGGAGAGGGAGGAGAGTGTGATGCTCCCTTGGCCCTGGGCTTAAGTTGTTCATAAACTAAGGCAAAACATTCGCTGGTTTCACTGGCGAGGCACTGGTTTCTGGTGTCTGCAGACCTCATGGGTCCATGGCCTATGGTGGGACAGGGGTCCTCACTGGTGTCTACATGAGCAATTGCTCCTGTGGGCAGACCAAAGCACCCACTGCAGTCCTTGTAAAACTGGGAGCTTAACTTCAGGGAAATTTAGAGAACTTCAGCTTCTGTACCAAAGTTGTGGTGATGACAATGATGATAGTGTCGTGGGTGTGAGGACTTCTTGTGCTGTGCAGACACCCAAGAGCAGATCAGTAAAAGCAGAGAGTGTGTCCCAGGGACCGAGGTGATAAAATAAAATAAAAATAAAATCCACAGGTTTCTAGCAAAAGAAAAGCAAGAGCTGGAGAACACAGGACAGCCGGTTCCCTTGTGTTCCTTTCAATGTCTTTCCTTTCAACAGTGGAAATTTACTTGAGGCTCCTCTCCTGCACCGCAGGCAAGTTGATGGGCTGGTGGCCATGGGCTCTGGGCTCCCCAGCATGTGATGTCCCTGCAGTGCGTGCAGCCTTCCCAAGAGGCAAGATGGGCCATGCTGGAGAGAGAGGACGTTATCCTGAAGAGCTGCCGTATCTTCAGCCCCATCTCTCTGATGCCAGATGCTTTCCTCGTGGCCTCCGCTCTGCACCCAAGCATCTCACCCTGTCCTCAGTCCCCTCCTCTGGTGTCACCCAGCACCCCGAGCAGCACCCCTCCTCTCACGCCTCTTCCTTCTCAGGGCTGTGAAGTAGAGCTTTGCTTTCACACTTCCTGGACAGAAGCGTGGGAGCTCCAGGTGGAAATATCGGCTTGTGTACACAAGTAGTGACTGTGTGTCTAGGCAGGCGAGGCACAGCCACGCAATCAGTGGCCAGCAGTACCAGGTTGTTGGCCAACTTCCCTTTTTTTATCTGGATGCACGTTCTGGGCGGAAAAAGGATGTCTGGGAAAACCCAGGTGTGTGATGGCTCCACTTCATGTGGCAAATACACTGATGTGTTCCTGTCCTGGCTCATCCCTGCCTTGAAAACCAGCCTTTACTGGCACACCATTCACATGGCCATGGTGGGAACCAGAGAGGGAAGTGATCTGGAGTCAAGCTGAGTCAAGCCTCACTTTCAGTGCAGGGTAATTTTAACCATGAGCAATGACTGACCCAGTTCTCTTCATGAAGACAAGCCATGCTGGCATGGGGAGCAGGAGGTTGGGCCTGGCAGGAAGATTGGGGTTTGCTTTTCATGGCGGTACTGGTTTGACCCTGACTTGCAATATGAGTGAGGCCATGAGCAGAGGAGAGCAGCCAGCTGTCAGGAGGTGAGATGTTCGTTCACCTGGAACAGCATCTCCACCGGACAATGTCTGGGAGTCTACAGGTCAAAGACCGCTGTGTTCATGGGTCGGTAATTAATGTTCTTGTGTTTCTTGGGATATGGAAACCAGAAAGGAGCTTTGGAACCCCCTGGACACCAGTGAGTTGTGTAAGTAGGAATGATCCTGGGGTTTTATCCATTTCAGAACAGGTGAATATCCATGGTATATCACATATGGAGGTCTTGGACTCGGGGCATGTCTGTGTAGATGGCTCTGTCGTAGAGAGGTGTCTACCTCCATGAACCTCCAGCTTGGAGGATCTGTGCTCCTTTCTCTGCACCTGGTGGGTTTTGCAGAAACATGTGTTTGTCCCAGTGAGGGGTGGGCAGTGCTGAGGGACCTGTCTCCCTTACTGACCTGGTGGGAAGAGCAGAGCCCCAGTGGCTGCAGCTTGGGAAGCGTCCTGCTGCATGGTAGGCAGTGCACAAGGGGACAGAGGGTCAGTTGGCTCATCTCCAGGTGACCTCAGGCACGTGGACTAACGCTGTGGTGTGTCAGGAGGAGAGGGCTTCTGGGCACAGTCATAGTCGTTGTTCCTTGGTGTGATGCTGCTCGTTTCAGAGCTTCATCATCACTGTGGTGGTGTCATGGAGCTGCTGCATCCTCAGGATCTGTGGATGCTTGTCTGTCAGTACTTCTGATCTCTTCTGAACTCTGGGTGGTTGCAATAGTCATTTGCCTTCACCTTCATGAAAAGCTGTTTTGTGGTGCTTGGCTTTCTGGTGCCGTGCTGACTTGGAGCTTACAGAGGAGCAGAGCTGGAGCAGGCTTCAGGTCATCCCACTGCTGGAGAGGAGCATGCCTGGAGAAAGGTCCAGGGAAACCCCCATCCTCCAAACCCCCCATCCTCTGTGCCTTTGACGTGTCAGTCTGACAGCTTCTCCCTGACCAGATGAGTGGTGGTCTCCAGCTCCACTGGCCATGTTGCTTGTGCTGGGAGGTGAAATAAAAGATGATGAAATCTTTTATTTCAAGTTACTTACTGAAGCAAACAGGATCTAGGGTGGCCTCTGCAAGGAGCTTTTGGCACGTATGGACCAAGCCCTTAGTGTTGAACAGCGGTGAGACTGGACTGGGGGGATGCTGACCAGGGAGTAGCTTGTGTTTGATGGGTTGGGTGGCATCACCACACATGCGATTGATGTACAGGCAACCAGCCAGCCTTGTTGGCCACCATCAAACTGCCCGGCTTTGACTTCCTCCTGCGTATTAGCCAGGAGGTGTTTGGGTCACGGTATGTTGGTGGTGAGAGGAGTGGAGAGCCCTTGCTGACGTGACAGCTCTCTTATTGTCCCCTTGCTTTGTGACCCGTGTGTAGAGCTTTGTGAGTGTGGCATAAAGAGTGACCTTGTGTGGTAATGGTCAGCATGTGTCCCCCCACTCTCCTCCCCTCCCTGAGCAGCTCCGACTCAGCAGTGGGCAGAGCAGGGGCTCCAGCCAGCTGGGCTCCTGCATGAGGAACCTCTTCTGTTGGAGAGGACCCATCTTCCGCTCTTTGTGAAGCTCTTCAGCTCGTTCTAGAGTGCTGTGGGTCTTGATGAGCAGAATCCGCTGAGGAACAGGGAGGAGCGAGCAAACTTGTGTGTGCCGGCAGCCTTTGGCTTTGAAAAGTGGTCACCTCCTGCTCCTGTAGCCCTTCCAAACTGAAAGTGTGCAAAATGCAATCCTGGTTTGTGCAGAAAAAATGAAAAAAAAAAAAGAAAAAGAAAGAAAAAGAAAGAAAAAAAAAAAAGTGACCTTTTTTCAATTCCTCTTTGTTTTTACCCGAAAGGGGTTTCAGCTCTAATGACCAGAGCTTTGCCCTCTCACTAATCGACTCAGCAGAGGGCCTGGCTGTTACGATGGGAAGAGCTCTAATAATTTTCTATTCTTTTTGTTAATCACCCAAAGCAAAGTCGAGCTAATCCCTCGAGTCAGTTGGCTTTTATGCTTATTTTTTTTCTTTCTTTTTTAAACTTCCTGCCTTACGTAATTCTTTTTTTAATATAAAAAGGTCTTGCATTCATAACTCCGCATGCTGGGGTGTTACAGGGCAGCTTCTAATTGATCTGTTTGCCTTGAAACACATCAGAAAATTCAGAGAGCGAGCTGAAAATTTGGAGCAGATGTTTGTTTTATAGGGGAGAGAGAAGAGAGGGGGGAAAAAAAAAAACACCTCAAAACCCTGGTTGCATTCTTGCTTTCAGTGAAGTGAGCTCAGTCCCGTGGAGGTGGAGAAAAGCTGTTGCCTGTGTAAAAGAAAAGGCAGGAACTGTAAAATATCACTACAAAGTGACTCTGAAGGGCAGGTTGTAGTCACCTCATCCTTTCCAACTACCTGTCTCTTCCGTTACTCCACCAAGGCATGGCTTTTTCTTTTCTATTTTCATTTTTTAAATTTTTTTAAAATTTTTTTGAGGCCATCTGAATAAGCTGAGGGGCTTGGAGCTCTTGAGAAGTCAGCAAGTCAGAAACTGCTTTCAAGGGTAAACGAACTTGAGGGTTGGATCCTCCTGGGGTGCAGGATGGCTCCTGTGCTGGTGGGTTCCTCTCCTGCTCCACCACCCCACAGCTGCAGGATGCAGCCCCTCATGGTGGGCAGGGGCTGGGAGGAGAGGAGCTCGCTCCCGAGGTTCCTCAAGCAGGAGGGTGTGGATATTGCTGGTGTGGGAGGGTGGCTTGTGACCATCATTGTGGTTAAAAGCTTCCCCTGGTGAAGCTCTGCTGTGGGAGCTTCTCGAGTGAAGGGTTTTTTGTGTCATTACCCATCCCCTTCCTGCTTATGAAGATAGTTCTGTTAAACTGTGGAAAGTGAACGAGCTCTGCTCTGTCTTCACCTCCAAACTGAAACAGCCTCTTCCCCTTGTGTGACATCCCTTTGTCATCTCCATTTCTTCTCGGTAGCATTTTCCAGGAGGAACAGGTTAGAAGACCCCGACTCATGCAATTGTAAGGTCATAAATTACCTCCTCCCTTGGCATCTCTAAAGCTTCTCTGCAACCTCAAGAGCAGCTAGAGATTTGCTGGCTGGGAGACCTGTGCTCCTCTGTGTTATCTGCATCCACATTGTCCATCCATCTGGTTCCTTCATTTGCCAGTCAGCCACGTGGAAGGTATTGGCTTATGGGTTTTAAGCTCACTAATTAAAACGTGCTGGAGAGGTTTTGTGTAGTGTCAGACTGATTATTTCTCGGCTGTGCCGAGGGCCTGAGCGCTCCAGGTTTTTCAGGGCAGGAGCGATGGATGTGGTTTGGCTTTCTCCCTGCCTGCTAGGAAGGCAGGCAGCTGTGTGGGCTGGACACCACGTGTGGTGAGAGGAGCATCTGACCACGCTGGATCTGAACATCTGTCTTTGCCCCGTCACCTCCCATCTCCGGGGGCAGTTTTGTCACAGGATTTTGTACAGGGCTTTCAACATGCCCCATCTCCGAGCTGAGCCAGCAGTTGCCCAACCCAACCTGTGACCTTTTTACTGCTCTTTGTTTCAGCTGCCTTGCCTGCACAGCGAGGGTAGTCTTCTTCTTATCAGCGCAGCGTTTGCTCAGTTCCGTTATCTAATCACGGTGGTGTGCACTGCGAACATATCGAAGACGCACCAGCTGTTAGCAGTGCCCATCTCCTGTCCCTCCCTGAGCAGCCCTGTGACCTTCTGCATATCTTGCAGATTGCAGATGGAGGAGAAGAGGTTTGCCTGCAGTCTCAGCAGGAGTTGGTGCTAAAGTCCCCATCCCTGAGCAGTGCTAAGGTCCCTGTCCCCAGCTGTTGTGTGTGGTGGAGCAGGCTTGACCACCAAGTTGCCTCAGGAGGGCAGACAGTTTTGGTGATGCTGGGAAACCCTTTGGCTGAGACCTTCCCCTCCAGAGAGTGCTGGGACTGTTGTGTCCCCTGGGAAGTGACCCAGGTGACACCACGATGAGTGTTCTGGCTGGGATGTAACACTTGCTAACACTTGGGATGGAGCAGGAGCTCTGTGAGCACAAGCACTCGGTTGAGACTGCCTTACAGTTTTGGCTACAACCACATGAGCTTCTGCTGGTGTCCTGCCCTGACCAGCTGCAGCAGCTCAGCCCGTGGATGGAACTTGTGAAGCTGCTGGAAGTGGAGGTATTGGATTGTGTGTCCATCTCCTCTGTCTGTGCCAAAGTGGGATCCCACTGGGGTCAGAGTTGCAAACAGTTTGGGCTGAGCATCTCACCCGGGCCATGAAACTGGCTGATAGGAGCTGTGAGACTTCTTCCAGGTCAACCTGTCATCCAGCATGGTGATTGCCAATCGTAGAGTCAATAGAATCACAGAACAGTTTGGGTTGGAAGGGACCTTTAAAGGTCATCTAGTCCAACCCCTTGTAGAAATACAGCAGGACCACACCACTGGTGGACCCTAGCTCATTAGATGAAGGGACCAACAGTGATAGTCTCTGCTTAGTGGCAGGTGAAGCAAAAGCTGGACTGGTGCTTTGGGTTCAGAGGTGTGTGGCAGTCCTTGGAGCTGGATGACTTGGCTGGGGATGCAGCTTGTGCTGTGTCCCTGTTCCTCAACTGTTGCAGCTTTGGTAGGACCTGCTGTAAAGCACATGATGGAGTGTGGTGATTCCAGGAAGAGCTTGCAGCATGTGGTGAGGAGGCCCACGCTTCCAGCCCAAAAGCCCCTATCCAGCTCTGAGTTTAAGCCATTGGCTGAACCTTGTTATACAGTAATAGGAAATGTCTGAAGCCAGTGGAGAAGGCTTTTTTTTCTAGTGTGCGCTGAGGTTTAAGGGCATTTGAAATCAGAAATCAGAGGAGCTTAAATTTTGAAGTCTTTAACGATGCTTTTGGTAAGTTATCCCCCACATCCTCCCTCTTCCCCTTGGAGAAGCTTGGAGAGGGGATGGTGGAAGAGAACCACTGGAAGGATACCTGTATAGAAATAGGTAAAGGAAGGAAGGTCTGTGTGTTCCACAGATACCTGCAGCTGAATGGACAACTTCATTTGGTCTCTGAAAGCCAGGGATGCTCAGAGAAACATGCAACCATCCCAGCAAACACTCCTTGGCTCTCCTGGTCGTGGTGTTTGCTGCTGCTGGCTCTTTCCTGCCGGTATCACCTGTGAGATGGGTTGACCATCTAGCACATCCTCTGCGCAGTGACTGTATCCTGCCGTGCACAGGCGTGGGTGGCTGGGTGATCTCATGGCTTTTCCTCCGCTCCGATGTCCCTGCTCATCTGTTCCATCCAGTGTGGTTGCTCTACCGGAGGTGTTGCATCAGGCAGTGGCGGGCGGGTGTCTCCCAGACCAGGGAGAGCTCTTAGGAGAGGGACATGGTGACAGTGGCCATTCCCAAAGGGACTGCAAGTTTTCCTTCAGAACAGTTTTAATCCTTAAGTTTAGAGGATTTTTGTGTTGTACAAAGAGATGGTTTTCATGGAAAATACCACTTTTCGTTTTTTGAGCTTTTGGACGTTGATTCAAATGTGAAACTTCTTCATTTCTGAGAATTTTCTACCTTTCTGAAGATCCCCCAGCACTTGGAGCTGCAGGCAGGGCTGTCTGCTTCTGCCTGATGGCTGTGCCAGGCTCATCCCTGCTGTCCCAGCTCTCCTCATCTCTTGATATATCCTCGTCACATATCAAACACTTGATATGTCAGACAGCAGGAGGACATGTGATTGTGCTCATGTAGAGCACCCAAACATCAAGAGGCCAAGGGCTGGAGTCTCCAGCAGAAGCTGGCAGCTTGAAATCTGTTGAAATCAGCAGAGCTGTAGGAAGCTGACAGCCCATACTCAGAAAAGTCTCTGTGATTTTCAGTTTGCTTTTCAGCTCCATCTCTGCTGCCTGCGTGGTCTGGTGGCTCTTCAACCCATGTGGAGCCAAGGGTGCTGTGTTGAGCTGGCTGGAGAGCTGTGGAAAACCTTCCAGAGTTGGGAGCACACCTCTCCCTTGCTTTCCTCTGTAACTCCTACCTTCTGCTTGCAAAAACCTGTGGTGCTGAGATTTTGGTCAATTGTCTCTTCTCGTGCTGTTGACGTGGTGCCCTGATGTACACCTGGCTGGTGCAGGCAGGCAAACCCCTATTGCTGTTTTAAAACTGTCCTGGTGAAGGTTGTGGTCCAGCACATGAGCTCCCATGAACAGGATGCTTTGCTGAGCTGAATTTGTGGGCCAAAGCCATGCAGAAGGGGTAGGACTGTGCCTTACAGGTTGTTTTTTCTTCCCAGCCCATTACAAACACATTTATTTTCTTTTTCTTGGAATGATTTTTTTTTTCCCCTGCATTGACACATGAAATCATCACACCCCAAGCTCTGCTGCCTCCTGTGTGCAGCTCAGCCTCTACTCACCCCAACCATTACCTGTGCAGGGCTTGCTGCCCTCCCACCCGTGGCCCTTGGGTGTGAATTGTCCTCAGGGGCTGAGGTTGCCTCAGGTCACCTTTTCCCTCTGGCTTCAAAACCCATCACCCAGGAGCTGGATGCACAGGAACCCTGCTGTGGTCAATCTCACCCTGGAGCTAGGATTGTGGTGCAGGAGCACACAGTGATGCCGTGGATGCTCTGCTGCCTCCTGGCACCATGAGCTGCTCCCATGCAGCCGTGTCCTGCTCTCCACCTCTGCTGGAGCTCCCTCGATTCACTCTGCAGTGTGCCTTGCTCCTCTTCTCCCAGGCTTGTGCTGTGCAGGGCTCCATCCTGCTCCATTTGAGCATTTATCTGTGCAAGGGCAGAGCAGCCAGGGTTGGAAATCGTCACTGAGAGGGGACGTCAAGGAAGGCTGTCACAGGCTGTGCCCCGCGGGGACACCGAGTAGAGCAGCTGCTTGAGAGTCTCTTTCCTGTTTACTTGCTCCCAGAAGTGCCGGGTGCTCTGGTGATTAAAGGACATCCCTCCTGCCTGTGCTGCATGTCCTTCATCCCTCCTCCTCCCCTTCTCTAGGATGTATCTCCACACGTGCAGTCCCCAGCCTGTAAGCCAGGTCAGATAACAGGGGTGGCTGCAGACAGGGGCTTGGCCATGCTGGGAGCACGGGATGTCCAAGAGGACTTTAACCCCCTGGGCACCTGGCCCTGTAAGTCTGCGCCCCATAAATCTGCTTTCCAGCTGGTGGAGAGGTGGGGTGGGGGCTGGCTCGGTTGTTTGCTGAGCGTTTGGGTGCTGCCTGACATGGTCCATCTCGGCACGAGCGAAGGGCAGGGTTCTCGTGCTCCTGGGCTACACCAGAGCTGCACCTCTGCCAGCGCGTGTCCTGCGGGCATCAGTCATCCACCTCTGGTTCCTCAGGCCAGGATCTTGGGATGCTTTGTATAACTCCCTCTCCTTTGAGCCTGCAGTCCTTGTCCTGCTAATCCCTCCCAGCTCACAGCCCTCCTCAGCTTCACAGCACCAGAAAGCTGTCCTGGGTCCCAGAGCAGACCCTGAGCGGTGCCCAGGCTTGCTGAGCAGTGGGGAGTTGGTTCTGCTGGGACACAACTGGCTCCATGTCCCAGCAAAGCAGCAGAAATTGTTTATGTTTTAATTGTTTGTTTGTTTTTCTGGTGGGTTTTTTGTTTGTTTTCTCTCTCTCCCATGTCTCTTATGTCATTTAATGCCTTGTGTCAGCCAGTTCTCAGGTCTTGCTGCTGGTTGGAGTATGATCCCTGTAATCCCCAGCAGCTCAGGTTCTGGGACATGTTATGAAAAGCCCTAGAGATGAGGGCATGAAATTTTGGAGCATTGGCACATCAGGTTTGGTATGAACCGTGGAGCAGGTTGGTGTGCAAGGAGTAAGAGATCTCTGGTTCTGGGGACAAAATAAATCCCAGACAAGGTCATTAAGACCACCAGACCCAAGTAGTAGAGGAGCCTCGTGTGAAGACCACCACCAAGATGTGTCATGCTGTGAGCTGCTGAGCTGTGCCTTTGAGTGCTCTCAGGAACTGTGGGATTGCCTTGTCTGTCCTTCTTTCCTGCTTGCTTTTTGCCAGTCTGATTAGTCCCATCCCCTCCTCCTCCCAGGCAGCGCTGGCAGTGAGTAGGAGTCCTCCAGCTGGATGAGGGTCTGGGGACATCAGTGACCCTGTAAGTTCCAGGAGAGGGTTGGAAGGACATTGCACAGATGTGCTCCCTGTTGGGCCCTTTGATGGGAGACACCTGCACAAGGAGCAGCTTTCTTGAGCATCCCACCCCCTTCCATGCTGAGATGCCACATGGTGTTGGGTGCCCCATCGATCCATCCCTGTCCTCTGCGGTGCCTCTCGCATCTCCTACCACTGTGTGTCAGCTTGGAAGGGAGGGAGAGCAGGAAAGGCAGGCTGGAGCTGTGCTCACAGATCCACAGCTTCCCCCATCCTCCCACCATTTTATTGTGCTTCTCTAAGGTCATTACATTTCTCACCCAGGCAGGGCTGAGGGGGATGGAGCCCTCGATGCCACACAGGAAAAAGGTCACCTTGGGGGTGTCTCACAGAGCCATCCCTAGACAGACCATCTGTCCAGAAGCACCAGCACCGAGCTTCCCCTTTCCATTTGAGTCAGTGGAAGCTTGTGCCTCTCAAACAGACCAGGCTGATGACTGAAGGGTGGCTCTGTGGGCTGCCACTGGCCTTATTTCATCTGGGGAAGGGACATGGACTTCTTCAGAACAACATCCATGCAAGCAAAAACCAGGGCTTATCTTATTTGGAGTAGCTCTGCTTGTATTTGGGGTAGAAATGTGCTCCTGTGTCCTGCATGGTGAAGGTGCAACAAGTCCAGAGCTCTCATGGGTGCCAGCTTTGTGTGTGGGAGTGGATATGGCCAGCAGCCCTGGATGCCCAGCTTGGGATTTGGTAGAACCCAGAAATCCTGGTACAAAACCCCACAGACAAAATTTCTGTGGAGGACAAGAGGGAGCCCTGAAGTATCCCAGGAGGAGGATTGTTGGGGGTCTCACCTGGTGTTTGCCATGTAGCTGCCTGTCTCCTTGGGCTTCCCACCGCTGCCCTCGCAGGGCTATACTGGAGGGACAGGGTTGCTGGTGTCGAGCAAGAGAAGTTTGTGCTTCTCAGACCCAGCACTGACCTGGGTGAATTCTGCACCGTGAACTGTGACTCTGCTTTCGTACTTTGCAGACTATTTGTGTTGCTTGGGATTCACCCCTCCTCATAGTGGCTGTCCTAAAACTGGGTGCCTGCACCCTGCAGTAGACAGATAATCTTCAAGAGAGACCCCAAACTGCAAAGTGTTGGGCGGTGGGGGGTATCTGGAGAGAGATATCAAATAGATTTG
>NW_010311886.1:11536-15253 GCF_000700745.2 Antrostomus carolinensis
TCCACAAGGTTCCCTGCTTCCCTCACCCCAGAGATGAGGTATGGGCCAGATGTGCTCTCTCCAAGAGTCGTGGAAGAGATGTGTCTCCTAAAAAGTTTCTTCCCACCTACCCTGTACGCTCTGTAGGGTCAGACTGAAGTGCCCCTCCCTCCTTGGACTGCGAAGGGAGCCCCAGTGACTATCTTGCATGGGATGTTCTGTTTCCAGTGACCTGGGAGAAAGCTTGGGGGAGACTGAGAGAGCCAGCATCCTGTATGAGAAGTTCATCTGCTCAGGGAGGAGATCCT
Source organism: Antrostomus carolinensis (assembly GCF_000700745.2). NCBI lineage: Eukaryota > Metazoa > Chordata > Aves > Caprimulgiformes > Caprimulgidae > Antrostomus > Antrostomus carolinensis. The sequence continues at coordinate 11,824 of NW_010311886.1, forward strand.
GGCTGTGGGACCAGGGCAATGCTTGCTTTTTGCATCCTGTAAGCCACACCATGTGCACTGCAAACACCCCTGCCAAAGGCCCCTCTGAGGAGTGTGGAGGTATTCCCTGCAATAACCCTGCTGATTATCTGCTGGCCATTATCTGACACGGAGTAGGAGACATCCCCCAGGGCATCCTGCCCTGCTTCTCCCAAGCCTCTCTTCCCCCTGGAGAGGTGTTGGCTGCAGGTGCCTGGTGGCAGGGGCTGCTTGTGAGACATAGAAGGATTTGAGGACTGAGGGGCTCTTGGTGCTTCTTCAGGGGCTTGGGTAGTGACTGCAACAAGTGACTGTGTCTCAAGATCGGTGTCCCACCTCTGCTCCTTTGCTCTATTAGGTGTTGTGGTTTCTTGTCTGGCTTTGGGATGCATGTGGCACTCATAGCAGGCACTCTTGTCCCCTGGTGACATGCTTCCCTGTCCCCATGGCTCCAGGGGTGCAGCCAAGGGGGGCTGTGCAGCAGAGGCTGGGGCAGGAGCTGGAGTGCTTTGCCCAAGGTCATGCAATCCACCAGAAGTAGAGATAGGTCCCACACCACCTTCTCAGCTGTGCTGTGTCCATGTGGTGGTGATGGACACAGGCAGTGCTGGCAGGGAGGTGGCTTGGGCCAGGTGGGTCTCAGTGTGAAGTTGTCCCTGGGAGGCTGAGGCCAGCAGAGTGGAAGCTGCCAACCTTTATGTCCCCGGTGTGTGCTGGGCTGCGGGCAGAGGCTGTGAGATAGCAGCATCCTGCTTCACTCACCTCGGGGATCAGCTTTGGTTTTCTAACTTGTTTTTTCTTGCAGCTCAGAGCAAGCAGGAGAGATGTGCTGACGATAGAGGAGAGGCAGCTGCCAGCCCGCAGCTAGCTCTGCTTCTACCATCGGGAGGATGTTCATGAGCTCTTGAAGGCCACCTGCGTGAGCCTAAAGCTGGTGGAGTAGCAAGGTCTGGGTCAGCCTGGGGAGATGTCCACAGTGCCCTGTGGGAGCAGGGTGATGTCTGGGCAGGACCTTCACCTCCCTGCTCCAGCCTGGTACGTGGGTGCGTGGGATGGAGGAGGGCAGGGCGGTTCCTCGCATTCCCTCCTCCGACCCGCAGAGCGATGCAGCTGCGTAGCATCTCCTAATCTCCCCCCACATCTCCTCTAGCTTCCTCTGCAGTTGATAAGGATTTTGGGGGGAGGAGGGGGCACAGGAGAGGGAGGAACTGGAGCTCAGAAGCTGCAGGACACGTGGCCCAGGGGCGCAGCAGAGGCAGCCAGAGGCACGGGCCTCCGCCTGGGCTGCCCAGTGTGCGCTGCCGGTGCCTGGGCAGAGGTCCTGGCTCCCAGGGTGGTAGTGAAGCTCTTTGCCAAATCCTCCTGCTCCACACTGCTTGATGGAGATCATTGAGAGGTGAGCCAGGACCTGAGTCGGGATCCAGGCTGGTCCCAGTCATCCTGGCTAATTGGGAGCTCCCTGTGGTCCCATCTCCAGCCCATTGAGTGGTTTTTATTTATTTTTCCCCAGCATCCCCTTTCCCAAGGTGCTCTCTGCGTGGATGCTGCTGCTGCTTCTGAGGCGGAGCTAATGCAACACTTGCTTCAAACCAAAATGCAGTGGCTCAGAGCAAAAATTGCTGTTTGCTGATGCAGGCAGCGGGTGAGATGGGACAACTTGCTGGAGCAACCTCAGACACAACTGAGCTGAGTCTGGAGGGGAAAATGGCTTTACCTGTGTCTTCTCCTGCCGCAGGAGAAGTATCAGCAACAGGAGCAGTGGGACCCAATGGGCCCGTGAGCACCGGGGTGTCTGTGTCCCTCCCTGGGACAGCAGTGGGGGTGAGAGGGGTTTCTACAGGGGTTTGGTCCCTCACTAAAAGGGCAGCGTGGCCGTTTTTTGTTCCTAGAGGATGAGGGATTTGCTGGGGCACAGGGTGCTGCTGGTTTGGTGTTGATGTTGGCCTCTGTGGATGCCTCGGCCGTGCCTCCTGCCCTCTGAAAAAATAGTAAGGTCAAATTAAGAGGCCTCGGCTGGTTTCTTCTTGTTCTGTCTGGATAAACCATCTGTTAATGGCATGGGATTGTCCTTCAGAAACCCAATAGAAAAACCCCCGCGCCGCTGGGCGCGGCAGCGAGTGCGGCCGGGAGGAGGATGCAGTAACCCCATCGCTGCAGAGACGTTGAATTCACAGTTACACTGTCTGCCTCAGTCTCCTCGATGAAGGGAAGCTGGTGGGGTTGAGAGGTTGAGCCATCATCACTCTGAAAACCTGTACTGATGAGAGACACATGGCTCTTCCCTCTGATACGTGTTTCTAATGGGTTGGGGTTGTCACTCTGCTTCTTGCCGAGGGGTTATAAAGTGCAGGACCCCACTTTTGCCTTCACTGTGGGTGCAATGTGCCTTTTGGAAGAGGCACCTTAATTTTTGCAGTCCAAATCCAGGCTCAGGCTTCCCAATTCCCAGTGGACATGGGGATAGATCCGTGTGGGGACAAAAGCCGGGCTCACCCGGAGCTCTGCAGGCAGAAGGGGCTTGATAAATAGCGAAGGGCAGTGACAGGGCTCCAGACTGTGAGGTGCTGAAGGCTCTGGCCCCCGTCCAGCAAAGCACTTAGAGCACGTTCGACCGTTCCCCTGAAATCATGGGGGATTTTGGGTTGGGTTTTTTTTTTTTTGCTGAGTGGTGTTTGGTTGCAGTCAGCAAATCTGGAGTGTTGAGCGGGTGGGGGAAGCAGCCCTGGGCTGGGCAGAGTGCTGGTGGGTGCTAAACCAGTTGGTGAGCCTGGTATGAGAAGGTTGGCTGCAGTTCTTCTCCAGGCTCCTGAAGCTTTTGATACCTAGTGCTGGCCTGAATATCCATTTCAGGGGCTTCCCTTGAAATATTAAGAGGGAGAAGACACTACTTTATTCTCCATGTTGTTGCATAATAGATTTATCTTATTTTTACCCTCATGCACATAGGAATTGTGTCTTTTTTTCTTCTTGTTTCTCCCTTGGCCTTTCCCTGGGGGCCAGTGCCCCTTCCAGTGATGGGAAGCCTGCGGATGACCACAGGGTTCTGCTCAGTGGGATCCACAGTGTTAAATAACAGGGAAACTTTTTTTTTTTTTTTTTAAAAAAAAAGAGCTTTAAAAAAAAAAAGCTGTTTTTCTGTGCCAGAGTGAGTAGCCTGGAGGCTTTTCTGCTGCCCTGGGGCAGGATCAGTCCGTGTCAGCCAGCTGAGGTCAAGCTGGGCTGGGAGTGACAGTGTGGCTGTCCCTGCATCGTTTGTCCCCAGGGAGATGGGCTGCACCCAGTGATGCTCGTCAAGGGGGTGGGTGTTTTCTTGGAGGCTGTCCCTGATAAATCTATCCTGGAAGGTAATCTGAACTAAACCCTCTTTTTTTGTGTGTCATGTTTTGTTTTGGTTTTGTTTTTTTTTTTTTAT
>NW_010311886.1:15267-15538 GCF_000700745.2 Antrostomus carolinensis
AACTCCTCTGGAGGTGGAGATTTTGCAACCCCTGGAGCCCATTCCAGGGTGTCCTTACCCTTGCACGTTACAACACCCCATCCATCAGCGGTTAAACGAGGCCTGGATGAAATTGCAGTTTTAAATGAGTTCTGAGGGTGGATCTGGTTTGCAAGTAACCAGAGGGTAATTTGGTTTAGTTTTGTTTTTCTTAAATGGTCGGGGGGGTGGGGAGGAGTGGGGGGTGGATTTAGGGTCAGCTTTTTCTTTCTGATGCAACCCGTTCCTGCTG
>NW_010311886.1:15611-17533 GCF_000700745.2 Antrostomus carolinensis
CTGCTGAAGGGAAGACTCTTTGCCCAGAAATGTGACCATGTCCTTTTTTGTTTTGTTTTGTTTTTTTTAAATGCTGGAGGCAAGTGGAAGTCCAAGTCTTTCTGCTGGTGGTAGGCTGGGGGGAAGTTTGGGAGGCTGTGAAGGACACAACCTGTTTGCACAGCTGAAGCACAGCTCAGCGTACAATGTGGAACCACGTGAGGAGCTTAGAGCATCTCCAGGCTGGATGAGCTCTGCTTCTCCTTCCCAGATCCTCTCCTGGCTGCTGCCTGCACACCCTCCTGGGAGGGCTGGAGAAGGGCCAGCGTGCTCCCGGCCTCCCATCTCATCTGCTGCTCTGCTTGCTGCTGGTCCCTGCTCTGAGATATCTGAGCCCTGTCAGACTGCAGTGGGGTTTATATTTCAGCAAAGAGTTGCCCAGAGACATGGTAGAAGCCCCATCCCTGGGAACATCCAAGGTCAGGTTGGACGGGGCTCTGAGCAACCTGATCTGGTTGGAGATGTCCCTGCTCACTGCAGGGGGGTTGGACTGGATGGCCTTGAAAGGTCCCTTCCAACCCAAACCATTCTCTGATTCTATGAAACAGCTTCCCTCTACCTCTGCCATCACTGTGGCACCAAGTTCTTCCTCCTGTTGCTACTGTCCTCATGGGATGAAGACCAGTTTCTACCTCCTGCAGTGACTGCTGCCTTCCACAGCACACTGGTGGAGAGGGTGGCTTGGGGAGGAGGAGATGTGGTTCACTCGGTGACAGGGTACTTATCTTTGAAGGGTTCATCCTGGACTACCTGCCACTTGTTAATATGCATGCCCAGGTGCATGACCTGTGGTGCTCGGTCCCCACCAGACGCTCATCTCCTAGTCTTTGGCCACATCCCTGGTAGGTCTTTCCCAGCAAGGACCCAAAGTGCAGACCCGTGGTGGGACACGTGTGCTGCTGTCATGGAGCCCACGCCATTGCTTATCTGGGGAGCTTGCTGGTGCTGAGGCTGGGGGAGTGGTGGTCAGATGTCATTTCCAGCATGTGTTCTGCAGTTCTCTATTCATTGCACTCGTGGAGAACCTCTGCTGTGCTTCCAGCTCACCTCCACTCGTCTGCCCTCTCCTTTTTAATTTCCACTCCCTGCTCAAGGCTGGCTGCCAGGTTCCCTCCTTGCCTGCCCTGGGGGGGAGTGTGGGCTCCCCCCACAACCTTCCCTGCAGGTTTACAAAGCCACAGAGCTCTGCCCGAGGAAAGGCTGGAGAGCAGATCCAGGTGCGTGGGATCAGCCGATGGCACTTGCAGGAGCAACTGCGGTGGGAGCAGGCTTGGGGGATTAAAAGGCAAAGGGGGAGAGCCGTGGGCACTGGCTTTCCTGTTTACTGGCAGGAGGGTGGCTGGGGTGTGCAGAGATGGCTGTGGTTGACTTGGGGCTCTTCCACGCTGCAGTGGAAATAGTTACGAGTTGGAGTTTGGTTTATTGTCTGGAATAATGTGCCTGGCAGTGGTGGGGCCAGGCGGGAGGATGGGGAGTGTGGGAGAGAGGAAGAGTGCGAGCCAGGGAAGATGGGGCTGGTGGGCTCTGCCTTGGTTGCCGACAGGCTCATGAGCTGGTGGCAAGCTTGCCTGCAGCCCTTCTGCCAGGAGCAAACCGAGGTTGAGCAAACCCACCTGCCGCAGTTCTGCACCGCTCAGCCGTGTGCTCCGGTGGCAGCGGGCCCTGGCTGCTGCTGGGTGAAACTGGGGTTACCCCCAGGATCTGAGAGCAGCCAAATCAGTGAGAGAAAACCCCAGTGAGACCTGGGGTGCAGCAGGACATGTTCATCTCCTTCCCCCGTGCACGGTGGGTGGCTCCTGGTCCTGTGCTGGCAGAGGGATGCTGGAGGGAGGACCTGAGATGGGACAGGGACAGCGGCTGGGGCCGGGGAGGGGGCTTTTAGG
>NW_010311886.1:17596-36842 GCF_000700745.2 Antrostomus carolinensis
CCTTCCATGCTGCAGAGGGGCCGGGAAGGTGTTTGTGTCAGTAGAGACAGCGAGGTTTGAGGGGCTGATCGGCTGATCTGCTGCTCTGCGGCAAGAGGAGGCTGCACAAACCAAACCCTAAACCGTCTTCTCCCTGACACACGCAGGCATGTTTGGGAGGATGAGAGAGATGAGCAAGCAGCTGCAAGCACGCGTGGGCTGGAGGTTTTTACCCTGTTCCCTCCGGGTACGTGGTCCTTGCAGGGGCTGCCCTTCGCCCCAGGAATTCCCTGTGTGCTTCTGGCTTTGCTAAGCACCCCGCTTGCTCCAGGGCTCTCTCCATTGCCTGGAGCTGAGGTATGCAGTTTGTAACAATAGATCTGTCTTACTTACTTACTTACTAGCCTGCCAGTGCTCCATGCAGTGAGAGGTGGTGCAGGACATCGTTAGCACATTGCAGCATCCCAAAGCAGAGACAAGACTCTTGCAGTGTGATGCAGAAGAAGGACATTGATATTTTGGCACTTTCCTTCAGTAGTTATTGTCTGGTAAGCTGCCATGAACACCCAGCTGCCTGTTCTTTCCCACTGCGTTGGTCAAGCTCTGCATTCTTCCAAGACAGGATTCGTCTCCAGCCCTGCTGTGCATGTTCTGGATGCAAAGACCTTAACTGTGATAGAGTTTAAGGGCTGAAATAACACGCTGTGTCACTAAGGATGTGAGCACGTGGGCAGGTTACGGCAGGGCATGCCAACGTTTGAACTTCCAGCCAGCTCCAGCTTGTTTCCAAAGGGAAAGTGATGCCTTAAAAAGTCACACCCTTGCTTATTTTAGGGAGCTTGTCTGCACTCCCTTTGTAGCCCCAAGGAACTGGGTCTTTCTGTGCTCGTGTCCCAAGCTGATGAGCTTTGGAGGGTTATTGCAATGCTTGGTCTAGGTTCGTCCTGTGTCAGGCAGTGAGCGGGCTGCTGTCACCTGTGGGTGCACACCCACGGTGCTGTGAGGTGTATCTGCTGTCACCTGTGGGTGCACACCCACGGTGCTGTGAGGTGTATCTGCTGTCACCTGTGGGTGCACACCCACGGTGCTGTGAGGTGTATCTGCTGTCACCTGTGGGTGCACACCCACGGTGCTGTGAGGTGTATCTGCTGTCACCTCTGGGTGCACACCCATGGTGCTGTGAGGTGTATCTGCTGTCTCCTGCGGGTGCCCACCCACGGTGCTGTGAGGTGTATCTGCTGTCACCTCTGGGTGCACACCCATGGTGCTGTGAGGTGTATCTGCCGTCACCTCTGGGTGCCCACCCACGGTGCTGTGAGGTGTATCCTGCTAGGAAAGGATCCCACGTTCCTCATGGAGGGTTTATGAGTCTCCCCAGAGTGAAGCCCTGCATCTGGCTTGCCGTGGTGTTCCTTTGGAGCGAGCGTCGTCTCTCGTGATGCAGTTTCAGGGCTGTCAGCGGGTGATGAGCAGGTCACATTTCTGTCTAGTTTTGAACTGCAGTAAATTGGAATGAAAGGCGAGTCGATCCACAGTGAGTGCAGTAAGTGGAGTTTAATTGGGGTGAATTACACGCCAGGTTTGCAGTAATCTCCATCCTGCACTGCTCAGAAGCATCATCTGCTTTGGAAACGTGACTCAGAAATGTTGTTATTTGATTCCCCCAAGCACTGGAGAAACTATTTTTCCAGGAAGCAAAGATTCTTGGGTTGTGGGTTTGGTTTTTTTTTTCCTTGTTGCTGTTTTCTCTTTGTTTTATGGCAATGAGAATCCTTTCCCAGAATTTCCTCCGAGGAGGGTGCAAGATGCTCCCTTACCAACGTTTCTTCAGCTCCTTCTCACTTGGTGTTTAATGCTCTGGTGTGCCCTTTGCAGAGGAGCACAGCTCTGAGGTAGCTGGTTGGAATTATCTGCTCCTCTTCTCCACAAGCCACAGCTGAAGCTGCCAGGATGATGTAGCTGCACCATGGAGTTCACCACCCACACGTGTAGCCAGGCAGGTCTGTCTCCTCGCCAGCCCCATGCCTGGATTTCATAGAACAGAAGCACAGAATGGTTTTAGTTGGAAAAGACCTTTAAGATCATTGAGTCCAACCACAAATGTACACTGCCACGTTCACTTGCCCTGTGGTTCACTGCCAGGACCTGCCTGGGTCGGCTCTTTCCATCCTGGGCTGTCCCTTATGGTCATACTGCCTTACGCTTGGTCACCTTTGGGTTGGGCCACCAGGGACAGCTGCGGAGGTGTGACACCAGCCCTATAACCTATGGAATATCCTCAGGATGATGCTGTCCCCATGTCCCAGAAACCTGATGTGATGGCGGTGCTGGCTGCCCTGCTCTAGCCATCATCTGGTGGGCACCGTCTGGGGGTTTCATTTGACCATGGCTTGGTTGCTCGCAGTCCACCTTGCCCTGTTCACCCGTTCCCTGGAGGAAGCATGTTGACATTCTGGATGTGCATGAGGATAATAAACATAAGCACAGCTCTCTGGAGTCACCAGCCCCAGCCCTGGCCAGGGTGACACACTGTCCAACTGAATTACCAGCTTCATGACCCAGGACCTTGCCGTCTGCCGTCTGGCAAGAGATGCAGGTTTCTGAGCTTTCCTTTGCAGTCTGGGCTTGTTCCCTAACAATAACCCTGTCTGCTGCTGCCACAGGTTAAAAAACTAAGCCAGTCTTTTTAAAATAAAGTCCACAGGACTCATGTGTATGGTACAAAACTGTGGGAAGTGGGAGCCCTGAGCTGTTACCCACCTCCCTAGGCTCTAGTTCTGACCAGCACCTTGCATGTGTTTAGGTTGTTGATACCAGACCTCCTTGGTGGTGTCTGTAATTCGAATGACCTCTGGAGATTTGGCTGTTTTCATGCTTTTTCTAATGGTTTCTGTCTGGAAGGTGTTTGTCAGTAACGTGGGGAGGGGGACTCTGCCTGGAAGCACAGGAGGGTCACTGCAGTCAGATCTGCTCCAGAGCTGTGGTAGATCCACCACAACTGGATCTCCGAAGGTTGGGCTTGGTTGATCCTTGCACTGTACTTTCTTCTGTGGCCTTCTGAACACCACCAAGAGGTGATAAAAGTTTCATCCCTCTTTGGCTGGGGAAAGACAGAGTTTTCTTGGTGAAGATGACACATATATGAATGCAGGGGTTGCCCTGGGCATCCTGGTAATGCTCAGAGGAGCTGGGAGGATGCTAACAGGGCAGAGGGGAGATGCCTGAAAATACAGACATCATTTAGGGTGCAAGTGGGAAGGGGGGAGGCAGGAGCACCATCAAGTTGTTTAAACCAAGAATCAACTCAAGTTTCAGTATCTAATTTGAATTTGGAGAGGAGCAAATCGTGAATCTATGGTTGTTTGTAAGACACAGTAGCTGCAAACAGGCTTTCATCTAGCTGGGCAAGAGGCTGTGCCCTCAGAGGATTCACCTCTGGAGAAAAGCTTCTTTAAAATAAATTAAAAAAAAAAAGCAGTTTGCAGATGTATGTTGGGTGGGGGAAGAAGAAACTGTGAAGCTAAAGGGTGAAGGAGCTTGCAGTAACAGCAGTGCTGCCCTCTGCTCATCCTGCATGGGCATTGCCACGTGTGAGACATCCAACTGTTCTTGGGGGACATGGAGGTAAGTAGGGCTGTTCAGAGCCTGGTACCCCAGTGCCATAGGCATCCTGGGTCTGCTGTCATGTAATGGGTGGTAATCCAGCTCTTCAGATTACTAAAACCACTTTGTCCATGTTCTTCCTTCTCCATCTTCATGGGAATTTCAAGCTATTTACTGAACTCCCGTTTTGTTTCCCCTTTCTCCTAGTGGATATTCGTGAAATCAAAGAGATTCGTCCAGGAAAAAACTCGCGTGATTTTGACCGGTACCAGGAGGATCCGTGTTTCCGACCTGACCAGTCTCACTGCTTCGTTGTCCTCTATGGCACAGAATTCCGGCTGAAGACCCTCAGCTTGCAAGGTAAAGCACTCGTGGCCCTGGGGCTGTGCCAGGGCAGTGTTGGGCATCACCACAGGACCCAAACTTCCAATGCATCTTTCCATGAGGGAGCTGGAACTTATCCCTGGGCAGATGCTCCTTTCACCACAGCGAGGAGGTGTCTTTGGAAGAAGGTGACACCGGTTCCTTGAAGAGTACACATTCAACCCATTGTTAAGTCATTTAATTTATGTAGTAAACCCAAAAGTTGGGTGAACTGAAGCCCCTAGTTTAAATGTGTGCTGGAAATCAAGTGTTTTATCTCAGCTTGGCATGTTGCTGTTCATCAGCTGCGTTGTGGTGACTGGCCCCGTGCACATAGTGGTAAAATCTCACTCACTTCTGCTTTGCAATTCTGAGTGAGAAACCACTGCCAGTGGCAAACGGTAACTCACCAAGCCTCCTGCCTCTGAGGTGTTGGTCTCAGCTTTCCTAAACGCCTTGTCTGTTGACTTAAGCTGGACTTGGAGCACCCAGGCTTATGTTTTGCTGTGGAAGGAGGGGAGGTTTATGCTGTTGAGTCTCCTGTTCAGTTGGAGGACAGGCTCTTAATCGCTGGCTGCAGTTCAGCTGACGGACAATATCTTTTTCTGCTCACAATACACAGTCTTGTGTCTTGTTTAAACCCACGTACACAAGCACTGATGGAGGCAATCATGCTGACTCCTTAACGTCCGTGGCAAATCTGCCTTCTGGCTGGTGCTGCGGACACAGGGACAGTGACAGTTGTTCTGCCCTCAGGAAAGGATGGAAATGCTGACAGGGTGGTTATGGAGGAGCTGGCACACGTTCCCAAGCAGGTGCTGACCAGAGCATCACTGCCTGGGGACAAAGGTAACCCTCCAGCTCTCAGGAACTGATGTGAGGAGGGAGTGACATGCAGGGGCGAGGGGTCCAGCCAGCCATGTATGTCCTACGGGAGGGGAGTAGGAGCTCAGCTGGAGAGGAGCCAGCCAGAGCATCTGCATGGGAAGGAGCTGTTATCAGAAAGGGGATAAAGGAAGGAATAGGGGATAGAAGATGCTGGGGATAGTCACAAGAGGTTTGGGTTGGTGATCAGCTTCTATGTCCCTTCCTCCCATTTCTCCTGTGCAATTTCCACAGCCACTTCTGAGGACGAGGTCAATATGTGGATCAAGGGGCTGAACTGGCTGGTGGCCGACACTCTAAGGGCTGCCACCCCCCTGCAGATTGAGAGGTGAGGAACTTGTCCTTGTCTGGCACTTGTTTTCTTTTTCTTTTCCTCTTTTCTGACGAGATCTCATTCCCTGTGAGCCACGCTGCCCTGGCACTCCTGCCTTTGCACTCGAGAGGCTTCATTCATCCCATTGACCTGCTGCATTGCATTGTCTATGGCCAGAGTTTGATCTCACACACGTGCAGGAAAAAGGAGCTTTACCACAAACCAGATGTTTTTATGTGTGTGCAGCTTGTATTATCTGTAGCAATTCAGTGTAGAGGCAAGTAGGAGAGAATACCTTTGGGTTTTTTTTTGTCTTATCTGTGGACTCACTTGCAGACAGAGACAGTTTTAAAGGGGGGACAGGTTGCCTGCATGAAAATAGGGTAGGAAGGGGAGCAGAGCTGGGTGGGAAGGAGGGCTGTGGGACGGGACAGCGTGGCATTGAGCATCTTCCAGAGACAGGAGCAAACCAAAGGGACTTGTTGTTGAGGAACTGGGGCTAAGTGTGTGCATGTCTGTGCCTTTCTGTTCAGGTGGCTGCGGAAGCAGTTCTACTCGCTGGATCGCAACCGAGAAGATAGGTAAGAAGAGAGAAAAGCCCCACTTGTGGATGTGCCCATTCATAGAGGGTTTGAGCTGGAAAGGTTTACCTGTGACTTGAAAACCCAGTCTTTGCTTTGGATTTTTTTTGTTGAGTTCTTTAGGTTTTTAATTTTCATTTCCAAAGAACCTTAATTTAAGTCTCAATACTTCCTTTGCTGATTTTCATTGAACTAAAGAAACATCACAAAATTGTCTTGTTTCCCTGACCCAGCTGTTTGGACCCAGTGTCACCTTGAGACCCTGTAGCTGTGAAACACCTTCACCCCCAGCTGGCTTCACCCAAGGAAGCAGACACCAAAGAGCCAACAAGTGCTATGGCCACCCCGTCAGGGCTGAACTGGGTTGTGTTTGGTTTATTCTCCTCCTCTGAGGTCCATGAGGCCATGGATCATCCCTCTGCTTGGCTTCTAGGCTGATGGGCTGCAGCAGGGCCACTGCTTGTGGGCTTCTTGGGTGAATGCTCAGTGATGTCCTAGCAGGTGAAATGTCATGTTTGGACCCTTCATCAGGGGATAAGGGAGGGGAACTGGGTCATGATCCATCATGAGGAGATAAGGGAAGCGATGTTTCACTGTCGAGGAGGCAAGTTCCACCACACTTCACTTTCTGCCATCGCCTGCTTTCCCCAGCTGCCAGTCTCCTCTTCCCAAGGTGTTATTTGCCTCCTTTCATCCCCAGGACACGCTTTTCTCCCATGATATTAACTGAGCCCATGAACCTTTCAGCGTTGATTTCCAAGTTACTGTGCTCCCCTGGGGAGGGGGGATCCCTCCAGTCCTGATCTCAATGCTGGTGACATCGCTCACACATCACCTCGTGCTCCCCAGGCACCATCTGCCCCCCGTTTCCATCTGCCCACCCTGTTTTGTGCCTGGGTGCCCAGGCAGGACTTGCTGCAGAGCACCGAGCAGATCTCTGGGCTCCAGAGTATTCTCTGCTTGGTCCCTGTCAACATCGATCTCACACTGCGACCTGTTTGCCCTGGAGTCCTCCTCATCCTCACAGCAAGCTCCTGCCAAGAAACTCACCCCACAAACCTGGCTGTCTGTGACCATGGTCAGACAGGTCTGTCCTGTTGGATCAGCAGGTGAAAATCACTGCTCTGTAGTCATCAGGAGCAGCAAGCAGGTCCCCTCATCCTGCTTTGGTCCCCACTGCTGTGACCTTCTCTCCCAGCTGCAGCATGCTGTCCCATGACAGCCAGGACAGGCAGACAGCCCTGCTGCCAGGCAGCTGAGGGTTAAATTCAACCTCTCTGCATCTGGGAGTGGAGCAGGAGAGTGTTGCATTGGGGAAATCCTGCTGCATTGGGCATTTTTCCCTTTGAAATGATTTATATTGTGGCGTGGCGAGAGCTCCGTTGGGTGCACAGGGGTTTTGTGGAGGAGGGATAAACCCTTGCGGAGGCAGAAAGGGAAGGAGAGAGGCACCTTTAATCACTTGCAGCTGCTCTACATGTGCCACACACCTTTCAAATCCGGGCTTGGTTTTTATACACAGTGTACTGTTTTTCAGTGGTGAGTGGGCATAATATTTCCTAATTCAGCAATGGAAAGCACTGAGGCAGGTGCAGGGGTGGCTGCATGGGGGTTTTGGAGGATGAATGGAGAAGAAAGGGAAAAAATTGTTCCTTTTTCTCATCTCATTATACAGTAAAACTGATGAAATGGCATCCAGATAGGACAAAAGGGATTGCATGTATAGATTCAGCTGCCTGAGGCACGGTCAGCAGAGCTGAACACCAGCCTGTTGCATCATTCTTGTTTTTCTTGATATCATCTTTCTTTTAGCATGTAGAATTAAGGCAGCAAAATACAATATATTCTTTACTGGTCAGCCAAGGGGAGAGGTTTCAATGCAAACCACTTAATTTCAAGAGCTGCTGCTCCAGCCCAGGCAGCAAAAGGAGCAAAACAGCAATAGAGGGGGAATGTGGAAAGATTTTGGGTGTCCCCATTTTACAAGCATCCCTGTGTTTTCTGCAAAGGAGAGGCAGCAGTTATGGGCCATATCCATCTCTTGGATGAAACCTTTGACCTTATGAGGTGTTTCAGCATTGACTTCGGTGTTACTGGGCTCTTTGCTTTTACTTCTGAACTTGGAAATGGGTTTGAAAAGGGAACAGTGAGTTGTGTTTTGTTTTGTTTTAAAAAAGCCACTTCTTTTGCAAACCATCCTTGGTCCTTTCCAGATCAGGCAGATTTTTGGCAGCTGAAGTGATTGTTTGTATACCCCGCACCCCAGCCTCCTGTGCCGGAGCCCTTTCCTCTCCGCCTTCCCCCGGCTGGGTGCCTGTGCATACCTTCCAGATGTTGGCTGTTTTCACTGGCTGTTGGACCTTTGGGTATTTGTTTTTCCAAGGGAGGTTAGGTGGAAAGAGGAGGATAACAGGATGCTGGGTTTTTTTTTTTTTCCTAACTGCTGTGGAGGAGACTGTTTCACCTCTGGTTAGGAGAGCTGCCCAGGGCTGGGAGCAGAGTTACAGCACTGGTAGCTGGGGTGGGGAATGTTCTCATCCCCTGTGAGAGGGTTGGATCTGTCCCTTGGCCTGTTTGTTGTGAAACCTTAAAAAATTTCCATAGAAGAAATTAGTTTATTTATTTGGTTTTTACTTTCTAGTCTCAAAATACTACCAAGCTCTTCATCCAAGGTCTCCAACACTTATTAATAACACAAAGTAAATAAAATCCTTCCAGACCCCATCCTCCTACCGAAGCAGAGAGGGAAATGCTGGTCACAGCTTTTACAGGGTTTGCTCTCACCTCTCCTGGTGGCATCACATCGATGAGCAGTGCCATGATCCAACACCTCCCTATGAAACAGGCCAGCATCACCAGAGCTGGGCACTGGCTCCAGCGATCTCCAGCCCAATGCCTACTGCTGGTCCTGCTGCTGCGGTCCCTCCTGCTCCTCTTCCAAGAGTTTTTTTGCAGTCTCAGTCACATGGAAAGTGGAGATTGCTGCTGGGTGGCCCTGGGGACTCTGGGTGGGCCAGGGGTTCCATGAGAGCTGCTACATGCTGTGATCCTTGATGCATGAGGGCATCTCTCATGAGCCACCACTGTGCTCCTTGGTTCACTGACCCCCACATCTCCCCAGTTCCCTGTCACCCAGGGACCCCATAGCTGGGACCACCCTCCCCTGGGAGTTGCACAGCACCCTGCACGTGGCCATGGGTGCTGGGTGCATTGGATAAGGGAAGGGGCAGACTCCCCTCCCCAAAACACTCACCTTGAGCCCCAGGGGTGACTTCTGCTGGGGTGGGTGGAGATGGAGGTGCACAGGGCAGACACCAAAGCTGTGCTGATGCTGGAGCGTGTTGCTGGCTCTGTAGCTCACACGGCTGGGAGGGAAGGGGATGCTGGTGCCATTTGCCAGCTGGTCTTTTAACTCCTGTCCTGCCAGCAAGAGCCAGGATGCTGCCTGCATGGTCCTCGGGTGCTGGGTGCTGGCTGTGGGCACGGCACGGGAGCTGGACCAGGTCCTGCTCTGACCGTACGTGTGTCCTGGCCCCCCACAGCTCTGAGCCCAGAAACAAGGGCTCTCTGTGTCCCACCGGCTGCGACAGCCCTTGTCTCTGCAGCGCCTGACACCAGCCGGTTTCTCCCTCTCCTTGGGCCTCCCTCCATCTCCATCCTTCCTCCATTCTGTGTCGGTTGAGATCACCCCATTTCCAGGGAAAAGCATAAGAGACATGGTTCACACTGCCCCTCCACATTCTGCAGATGACAGCGTGACCCCTGCACAGGACATCTTCCCTGCCACCTTTATATTTGCACCCCAAAGCCATGAGCGTTCTCAGGGTCAGACCTGCCCTGTGCTTTTCAGGATCATCCTGCGGGGTCCTGGGCTCCCACTCGCTCAGCAGCGGGCACAAGCGGTGTCTGTGAGGGCTGGGGTGGACTCAGAGGACTGGTTTTAAGGCAGGAGCTGCCAGAAAATGGTTGCATGCAGACTTCTGAGCTCCTTAAATGCTGCAGATGGGGGACACCTGTGTTTTTTCTTGCTGCCGGGCTGTTGCTCCATGGTGGAACGATGCTGGAGCAGGCAGGGGTGGCCCAGGGCTCCTTGCTGCCTGTCTCTGCCCACCTGGATGTGGGATCCTGCTCAGGGTTGGCACCCTCCCTGGTCCCAGAACCAGCAGATTTGGTGTGAAGGGCCTTGGGGGGAGGACAGTGGTGCTGGCTGTCCCGTGCCAGCGGTGTGTGTGGCAATGGCTGGGTGAGCACAGCTGGGCACAACGTGCCTGTGGTTAGACACTGAAAATGGCTTTTTTTCCTTTCTTTAAGATAAAATTAGCAGGGTCCAGACCACTGGCAAAGCCTGCCCTCCTCCAGCTGTCTCCACAGGCCAGGGAGTGAGTTTTGGAAGGGATTTGGTCTTGCAGCATCCATGTTGGGGCAGAGATACTTGGAAAATGCTTCTCCCTGGTCGTTCCTGTAAAGCAATAGACAATATGTGCTGGTTGCAGCATCAGCTCGAGTGGGATGAGGGTGCTGGGACTCACCCGGCAGTGCTGGGACTCACCCGGCAGTGCTGGGAGCTTGCAGGATGGGTGTCTGCAGTTCCCATCGGGATGCAAGCACCTCTCTGCTCCCCACATGCAGCATAGATGCAGAATTCATTGGGGTGGAAAACATCCTTCTGTTCTGCTTTTGGTCCCAACCCCAGCATCCTTCTGGGGTCGTGCATCTGTCCTTGTGTGTCACAGCTGATGTCCCTTTGGGCACAGCTGCTCAGTGCATGTGGTGTCCCGATCCCACGGTGACACCCCTCTGTCCCAGAGCTGCTGAATGTGTTTCCCCTCTCTCCCCTGCTGAGCCAGGATCTCTGCCAAGGATCTGAAGAACATGCTGTCTCAGGTCAACTACCGGGTCCCCAACATGAGGTTCCTGCGGGAGAGACTCACGGTGAGTGTGTGACCCCTCTGTTCTCCTCACTTGTGCTGGGGACCCTCGGCAGCCTGGTGCCTGCCTTTGAGCAAAACCTGATGGTGGTTAAACTCCCACAGCACATTTGCATATTGCAGAGGCTCCCAGCCTTTCCCGGGAAGGCCCCCACCCACGGCAATGACTGAAGAGGTGCCAGCTCCCACTGGGTGCCGCACCCTGGCCTGTTTGTGTCTAGCACCCTCTCTTCACCCCACCCTGCCTGCCCTGCTCCCCACATTGCTTCTGGCTCCGGTCTGGGGCTTTGCCCTGGTGGGTTGGAGTGCAGGAGGACAGGCAGTGGGACCAGCTGGTCCTGCATCCCAGCTCCTGCATCCCACTGCCACCAGGTGACGGGCAGCCAGGTCTGCCAGTGTCACTGCAGACCCAGGAAGGAAGGGTGACCTCGTGATGTCCAGCCATTGCCCCAGCACTGCGCTCTGAGGCTGAAGAGTGGTGTATCCAAAAGAGAGCACACCCTTTGGGTCTTGCAGTTTCCTGACGCTTCAGATGCTCTTTGCAAACAAAAATTAAAATGATGCTTTTGTAACTATTCAAGTGAACTAAGGCTTTTTAATCAGCACCACGATGCCTTTGTGTGGGTGAGCTTGGGGAGCTGCTCAGTTTAGGATGTGCCTGTGTCCTGGGCACAGTGGGGTCCCACTGGCCCCAGCAGAGGTGGGCAGAGGTAGGAAGCAAAGTCTGCCCAGTTGTTGGTCTTCCCCTCCTCCTTTTTCCCCAGGAATCCTGGTGGGAGGATACACTCCTCAGGCCATGCAGAGTTGCCTGTGGCCCCGTAAAACCTTTGGGTTGGTTTTTTTTTGGCCACAGGATGTGGAGCAGAGGAACGGGGACATCACATATGGGCAGTTTGCACAGCTCTACCGCAGCCTGATGTTCAGCGCCCAGAAAATGGTAAGAGCTGAATTCTCCAGGGCTGGGAAGGGAGAGACTGTGCTTGTTACTGGGCATTCCCTCTTAATTGCCTTTTTAACCCTGCTGCCCTCAGCTAATAGCTCTTGTCTCCTACCTCTGGGCCAGGGAAGACAGAGAATAAAGAAGTTAGTGCTTTAGGCTGGGTGACACAGTGCTGGGGATGGGAGAGGTGGTGTGTGAGCCAGGGCTGTAGGAAAGCAGAGCCACACGGTGCTGGTTTGCTGTCCCCATTGCCTTCTTGATCAATTTGTGCTGTCACATACCTTGGTGAGACTGAGTGTACACCTAATGCTTGTGCTTCTTCTTTTGCAGATGGACGTCCCATTCCTAGAAAGGTGGATAATTCTCTGTATTTACTGGGCAAAGGGCTGTTTTCTTTTGCTCTGTAACATGTGATAGTGCCTGCAGCAGCGTGTTGGGAAGAGGAATGCTGCACACCTCTTGCTTGCCACTACGCTCCTTGTGTTTTTGTGCTCTGAATAAGCATCTTTGCTGTAGACACTTCAGCTCAGGTCAGTAAGGGCTCCCTTCCTCCCAGACATCCCACTGAGATCCAGCTCAGCTCAGCCACTTCCAAAAACAGTTGGTTTCTGTGAAATGATGAGACCTGGAGCTGTCTCCCAGAGGTTCTCCTCATGGTTGGTGCTGGTTGGCCGCAGTGCTGGGGGCTGTGGGGGCTGTGCTCAGTGCCCTCCCCTCAGGCTCCTCTCCAGGCAATGCCTGTGGTGCCATTGCTCACTCTGCCCTTTCCTGTCCTGTGCACATCTCAGCCATGGTCAGAAGAGCTTGAGCTTAGACATGGAAGCTAAAGAGTGAAAGACATGTTAATTTGTCCAGGTAATTCCCCATGCTTTCCTTTCTTTTTTCCTATAACTGTAGAAAAAAGAGTTGGCAGGGACCTCAGCAGAGCACCTGGTTCATCCCTCTGCCCAGGGCAGCCAGCACTGCCCAGGCCATTGCTGGATTTTTTGCTGTTAGTCCCCAGCATGGCCCTTGGCTGTCCATTGTGGCTTGGTGTGTTGATGGACAAGTCTTTTGAGATAATCAGCTACAAATGATTCCTTCCTTCATCCCTTGCCCTGCCTCCTTGAGTCCACATCCTCTGGTTACCTGTAGCTCTGTCCTGTCTACAGTCACCTTTTGACTGCCCTGCAGCTATTTAGTTCTTTTCACTCTTTTACAAGCCAGACTCTCTGGGTTTGGGGTTTTTTTTTTACAATTCAGTCCCTCTGACGAGTTTTGCTGTCCTTCACCAAAGTTTCACATTGTCATGCTCTTGTCGGTGTGAATCCTGGACTGGTCCTGGAGCAGTCCCTGGCTCTGAGATGTGGACATATGATCTCAGGTGCTGTGTGTTTGCTGTCGTGCTCTCCTCAGCTCATCCCACTCTGCTCTTGCAGCACTGCTTGCTCAGGGCACATCTTGCTTGTACATGCCATGGTGGTTGCAGATGGCATCTCACGTGGTGCCATTAACAGTTGGTCATGATGTACTGCATAAGTGACTGAAGCTTCTCTCTCTCTCTCTCTCTGCTTTTCAGAGGTGGAGAAAGGTCTGAGCACTTCAGGGTGTCACTGCTGGAGTTGCAGAAGTTCTTGCTGGAGTACCAGAGGGTGAGCTTGGCCCAGGCCCAGGGGAGGGCTGAGGGGGTAGGCACTGGTGTTGGTAGGGATCTGGTACTCCAAGGGTGGCCTTGCCGTGGAGGTGGGATGTTTTGGTCTTGGAGTGCTCTGCTTGGCATGGCCACAACCTGAACACATCCCTCCTGGAGCAGGTGGCGATGCAGGGGAAGTGCTGGTGAGGGTAAACCTGGTCAGAAAAGGAACCAAGAACAGATCTGAGGGGAGTGGAGGTCCCACAAGGGAGGAGCTGGTCAGTGGAGGCTTATCCAGTGCCTGTGACCTTGGCTGGTACTAAAGGTTTGCAGCAGCTGAAGCATCATGATCCATCCTGTCTGCTTGGGAGGTCTCAGCAGCTTCTGAGGAGCAGCTGATCGCTTTGATTGCTGACCTTTCCATTTAAAAGCAGTCTTAGGTTGTTCAGCCAGCACAGCACGTGCGCTCGGACACACACACAGGCACAGGCAGCGCATTTGTGAGCTGCACAGACCCTTTATTTTGACTCTTGCTGGCTCCCGTCTTGTTGCTGGTCTCCTTCAAGAGGACAGGGGTGGTTTTGCAAAAGCACTGCTGTACTTCGTGTGAGATCCTCCCCATCTCCCACCACAGCTGCCTCCCTGCCCGTGGTCTGCCGCGAGTGGAGAGTTAAACCAGCCAAGGGACGCAGCGGTTGATGGTCTAATGAAAGACACTTGGGGAGAGAGAGAGAGAGAAGCAAAAGGAAGCTGAGTTGGCTCCTTCTGCAGAAGGAGGAGGGATGACAGATGTCTGCAAAGGAGCTATCATCAGAGAGAAAAATGCAGGGCATTGAGAAAATGAAGACCACATAGAAGCAGAGCAGATTTCTGCAGTTGTGTGCTCTCCGGCATTTGTGCTGACAGTTGAATTCCTGGCAGAGATGGTCTTGCATTAAAAACTGCTTCCTTAATGGTTAAAGCTTCTAGTTGGATGAGCTGCACGTGGGTTTGAATACTGAAATGGTTTCTTTTTTTATGTCTCTCTTGGGCTTTGCAGGAGCTCTGGGCTGCAGATATCCTTCAGGTACAGGAATTCATGTTCAACTTTCTGCGAGACCCTTTGAGGGAGATTGACGAGCCTTATTTCTCCCTGGATGAAGTAAGACACCTTGAACACTAGCGTGTATGGAGTGGGGTGGAGTAGGGTGTGACATCCCCTGTGTGACGTGTGCTTGTGGTGTGACAGCTCTGCTGTCTGTGTCTTCACTGCGAGGTGGTGGTGCTCAAAGGATCACAGCTCCCCTTAGCTGCATTGCTGTATGAGATGGACGTGGTGGGTCACCATGTTGTGCAAGAGCTGGTTGGCGAAGGGAATGACTTCTGGGCTCTCTTCGTGAGCTGGGAGTGCTCATCAGGCAGTTCATTTGGAGGAGGAAAGGGGCTGTGTTTGGCTTAATGCCCCTTTGGGGCATATAAGGTTCTTTTAAAAGCGAGAAGAGCCGAAAACAAAAGAATAAAACCAATTTGAGATGACCATGCCACTGGCATTCTGGACCGATTCCCACACAAAGGTCCCTTGACCCAGGTGGCCTTAGTGAGCTATTGCCTGCCATGGGAGCTGCAAAAGAAAATGCAGAGCAATTCCTTTGTGCCCAGCTGGGTCAAAGGATTTGTGCACAGATACCTGGCACAGCTCGGAGGATAGGTGGCAATGCCCAAGTTGTGGTTACTTGAGCACGCTGGGTCAGGTAGCTTGTGTGCTGCCTCTGGTCAGTCAGTGCTGCTCGGTAGCTGCTGACACGGAGGATGAGATGTGTGTGAAGCTAAACCACAGCAGCCGGCTCCTCTGCATCATTAACACGCTTCTGTTTCTTCCTGAGCAGTTTCTCACCTTCCTGTTTTCCAAAGAGAACAGCATCTGGAACTCGCAACTGGACATGGTGTGCCTGGAGAACATGAACAACCCCCTCTCCCATTACTGGATCTCCTCCTCGCACAACACGTAAGGACTCTCCACCCATCTGCTCCCAGTGTCCTCTTCCCCAGTGCCAGGGTGGGATTCCCTTGATTTTGCCAGTGCCAGTGTTGGATCAAGTAGACTTTTCCAAACCACAGTCAGTACATCAGAGACCTTCCCCTTGGTGCCCCAGTCCTCTCTCCGTGACTTAACCAGCAGTGTTTTGCTCAGACATTGTCAGCAGCACACATCTGCACAGGCTGATGCTTTCAGGTCCCAGGCTGTCACTCTGGCAGTTTCTTGCCATTAGCAATGTCATCGTCCCCAGCCTCCATGGACAGATGTGGTAAAAACCTGGCGAGCTGGAATGGGCCATTTCCCTTCTCTGCTGCTAGAAGAATCTTGCAGGAACTGCTTTCTTGGAAGACAGGCTCTGTCCGTGCTCCCTGTTCATGGGATGCAGTGGCAGCAGCGTAGCCCAAATTTGAAGGACCACGAGCCAAAGGCAGCTGAGCAGCCTGGAGAGCTGGCAGTGAGCTCCAGTCTGCAAGAGCTGGTCTAACCCTGCTCTCAGGCTGCTTCTGCCTGGTACAGGGGCTTTGTAGCTCTGATACTGGTCTTTGAGGCTTATCTCAAGAGCCAGCAGCAAGGCTGGACCTCAGAGTAGGGCTTGCAGCCCCTTGCAGTAGGGCAAAGCTGAACCTCTCACCTGGGGAAGGTGGCAGGTCTGGAGGAACGTCGCTTTTGCTGTTCCTTACATGGCAGAGGCAGGTCCGTGATGTCCCCACAGACATCCGTGCCCGCAGTGAGCGTGTTGCTTTGCTGATGTCTCCTCTCACCTGGAAGGTACCTGACGGGGGATCAGTTCTCGAGCGAGTCCTCGCTGGAGGCGTACGCCCGCTGCTTGCGCATGGGATGCCGCTGCATCGAACGTGAGTACCCGGAGCCGGCGCTTCTGTCTCTGTCATCGCGAGAGCTGGTGGTGGTCAGATGGTTGGAGAAGGCTTTGTGTGGAAGGCAGAGCTGAAGGTTGACGTGCTAGTGGCAGCATTGTCACTCTGATGGGCTGAAAGGGCTGAGGTAATTTGCTTTGTGGGACTGGGTGGTACGTGCCCAAGCTTTTGGTCCCCTAGAATGATCTGGACTTTCATACCACTCCTTTGTTACCATCCAAGGCAGTTCAGCCCATCTCATGTCCATGTCCTGCCTGTGTTCCAGCCTTTGGGCTAAGTTTCCCCTGTGGGTCTCTTTCAGTTGATTGCTGGGATGGTCCTGATGGCATGCCAGTCATCTACCATGGACACACCTTAACCACAAAGATCAAGTTCTCTGACGTCTTGGTCACCATCAAGGAGCATGCCTTTGTCACGTCCGAGTGAGTACAGCAAGGACCTCGACTTCAGCTAGCAGAGCTTCCAGGAAGGCAAAGAGGTGGCTGAGCCAAGGCCGTAGCACAGTGAAGCCCAACTTTATCCAAAGATCCAGCAAAAGACCATGTGCCTGGGATTTGGTGGGAGGAAAGTGTGTCATTGTGTCTCCCAGACAGAAGTTGTGGGAGGGAAGGCTTTGGGTAAACCCCAGTAGTTTGCCAGTCCTCCTCCACTCTGCATTGCCAGCAGCAGTGGGGACACGCTGAATGCTCAAGAGAGCACAGATTGCTGGTGATACAATCTGCTCTTTGAAGGCACAGAGGTCAGGCTTGAAATGGAGCTCAGAAGGTGTTGGTTCCATCCAGACACCGTGCTGGTTCTGATGGCTCTTTTTCTTCTCCCAGTTTCCCCGTCATTCTGTCCATTGAGGACCACTGCAGCATTGCTCAGCAGAGGAACATGGCTCAGAATTTCAAGAAGGTCTTTGGGGACATGCTCTTGACCAAACCAGTAGATATTTCTGCTGATGGCCTTCCCTCTCCAAACCAGCTCAAGAGGAAGATTCTCATCAAGGTGAGCTCCCTTCCCCAGCAAGGCTCTGAAGTGGAGAGAATGGGGGCAGATGCGGTGAGGGTGTTGGGACCAAGGGCAGCTGCTTACCTCTGGAAAGGGCTGGTTGGCAGTGCAGGGTTGGAAGTGGAGACCTGTTGCTAAAAACAATTGGAGACAAAGAGCTCGTTTGCTTCAGAGGAGCTGCTGGGAAATGAGCTCAGCAGCTGGGTCTGCCTTTCTTGAGAGCTTGGAGGATGTTGGTATTTCTGCTGCAGGAATCACCTCTGGGAAGAAAGGGTGGGACTTTAATGCCATTTGATGATCTCTGTGGCATGGGTCTTACCTTGGTCCTTTTGGTCTGGAGGAGCCCACAGCAGCAGACCTGGAGTTTTAGGGTAGTTCACTAGGAAATCCATGCTGCTTTTTAGGTGCCTGACCCGCTCTGTCATCCCCCAGCACAAGAAGCTGGCAGAGGGCAGTGCTTACGAGGAGTTACCCACCTCCGTCATGTATTCGGAGAACGACATCAGCAACTCCATCAAGAACGGGATCCTCTACCTGGAAGACCCCATCAATCATGTATGTCTCTCTCTGCCACTGTCACCCCAGCCCCACTCTGTGGGCTCTGTAAATGACGTGGGAACTCCGTAAGGCAGTGTGTGTGCTGGAAGGAAGGGCTGTGGTACAAATGATCTACGAGGCCGTTGGTCTGTCCTGTTTCTCTGGAGTCTCTGAAGGCTGAGGGAGTTTTTACCCTGGCTCTCTCTGCTCTTCCCTAGGCATCTCCTCTTGGCCCTTGTTAGAGGCAGAAGGCTGAGCTAGAGGGAGCTCTGGGCTGATGCTCTGCAGCTGCTCTTGTGTAATCCGTATAACCTGTTATCTGTGGCTGCAGTCAGTTCTAGCGAGGGGCTGCATTTCTGGACCTGCCACCTGCCAAGTGCTCCACACTAAACACACCGTCACGAGCGTTCTGCTTGGTGAAGCGCCGAGCGCTGGTTTCACTGCGTGCGCTGACTGACACACAGTCCCCTGCTTCAGCTGCTGGGCTGTGCTGAGGATCTGTCAGGCAAAGTCACGTCTGAACAGAACAGGGCTTTGGGAAATAGGAAAGTGCATGGGTAAAGCTTCATAACCTTCTCTGATGCCCTCAGCTCTGATAGCCCCCGTGCTGAATCCAAGAGTGTTTTCTTTTTGCACTGATCTGCTCTTTATTTGGTCATGTCCTGGGGTGTTTGCAGTGTGATCTGCTGTCCCTTTGTGTGTAAGACCTGTCACATGCTGGTTTTTTTGCTACTGCTAAATCCATGCCTCAGATCTGGGAGATGTCTTGGAAGCTCCTGTGACTCCACTGAAATCAGTGCTGCTGGTGACTATCCTTCGCAAACCCAATCACCCTTCACTGCTTGTGCTGATCAGGAAGAGATGATCCCACAGATGGGTGGGTGGTGGGCCAGACTGGTGCTTCCTCGAGGGGGTCTCTTTGCCCAGAGTTTGTTTCCTTGCAGGAGTGGAACCCACATTACTTTGTCCTGACCAGCAGCAAGATCTATTACTCTGGGGAGACAACGAGTGACCAAGGAAACGAGGATGAGGAAGAACAAAAGGAGGTGAGGGCTCCCTTGCGTGATGGAGAGTTGTTCTCTTAGAGAAAGGACTTGAGTGCCCAAGGGGCTGAGCATCTCCAATGCCAGCTGACTTCAGGGGGAGATCCTGTGGTGGGAAGGGTGGGAGCTGCTTCAAAAACTACATGGTCCTGAGTAGTCCAGTTCCCTGAGCAGAGCAGACTCTGGCACCATGAGCACGTCCTCAGTAACCCAAGACGGTGGGTTTTCCCTCTGCCAGGTGAGCAACAGCACCGAGCTCCACTCCACAGAGAAGTGGTTTCACGGCAAGCTGGGAGCGGGACGTGACGGGCGGCACATCGCGGAGCGGCTGCTGACCGAGTACTGCATCGAGACGGGGGCCCCCGACGGCTCCTTCCTTGTCAGAGAGAGTGAGACCTTCGTTGGAGACTACACCCTCTCCTTCTGGTGAGGGCCACAGGCACCAGCTCGGTGTCACTCCTGGGGCAGTCTTCATTGTCAGTGGTGGGGTCCCACTCCTCAGTGGTCCCTGAGTGGGTTTCTCCCCTTTTTCCCAGCATCATGTCAACTCACTGTCCCAGAGCAGAAGGGTCAAGTC
>NW_010311886.1:37015-40866 GCF_000700745.2 Antrostomus carolinensis
CAGCCCCAAGTTCTTCCTGACGGACAACCTGGTGTTCGACAGCCTCTACGACCTCATCACTCACTACCAGGAGGTGCCGCTGAGGTGCAATGAGTTTGAGATGAGGCTGACAGAGCCGGTGCCGCAGACCAATGCCCATGAGAGCAAAGAGTGAGTGTGTGTTTGGGGAACATGGGTCGTGTCCACTGGGCAGCTGAGACCCCATGGGAGACCCTCCCAGGTCTTGCTGCTGTCCTCCCTTCCTTGCTCAGGCTCCCTTGTCCCCACTTACTCCCCATGGAGGAATCTGTGTCACAGCAGCCATGCTGGACAGCTTCTTTGTTGATGGAGCTGGTTGTCTTGGAAGCTCAGTGCAAAGAAAGAAGGTACTGGGCTTGGCTGGGATGCCCTTGCCCATACTGTGTGTCACCACATGGCTCTGTTCCTGCCTGTCCCACAGAAAGGAGAAGACAGCCCTGTTGCAGTGTTACATATACGATGGTCTCTGCTCCCTGTCCTCCTTTTGAGGATTCAGGCAGCCTTTTGTGGGCTGGAGGGGGAGCAGTGTGGCATGGCAGAGGTGTGGGATGAGCTGGACATGTGGAGACCTGTGCACAGTGATGTGTCTTTCCTGAAAGGTGGTACCACGCCAACCTCACCCGGGCCCAAGCTGAGCACATGCTGATGAGGGTGCCACGCGATGGAGCCTTCCTGGTGCGCAAGAGGAGCGAGCCCAGCTCCTACGCCATCTCCTTCCGGTGAGTCCTGGGGAGAAGGGTGGTGGGCTGGGATGCTGCAGTGTGTGAAAGAGCAAGAAAGGGGCTGTGAGCCTGATGTGAGCCCTCCCAGAGCTCTTCTCACTCTTGGATAAACCTTACAGCCCCTTGAGAGACTTTAGGACCCCGTTCCTCTGCCCATCTCCTGATGGGAGATGGCTGTGCTCAGCAGCCAGCCCAGGAGCATCTTTGCTTGGGTGTCTTTGTTTGGCAGAGACCCTCTCTTGCCAGGTGCCAAGTGACTTCTCTCTGTCTCTCCACCTGCCAGGGCGGAAGGGAAGATCAAACACTGCCGAGTGCAGCAGGAGGGCCAGACCGTGCTGCTCGGCAACTCTGAGTTCGAGAGCCTGGTGGACTTGATCAGCTACTATGAAAAGCACCCGTTGTACCGCAAGATGAAGCTGAGGTACCCCATCAACGAGGAGACACTGGAGAAGATAGGGACAGCGGTGAGTGTGGGCAGCCATTGGAAGAGCTAAGCCAAAGGGTGATGGACAGGTCCATTTTGAGCTGGTGCCTTGAAGTGGTGTCGTGTGAGCCATCTCTGTGCTTCACAGTCCACATCTCTTGGGGCTTCATGCTCTGTTGGAAACATTTATTAGCTTGAGTGGGATTTATTGCTGCTCCTCTGACCCAGGTCAACAGGGAGTGTGGGCTTGGGCATCTGTTTGCCCTATGCAGCATCATCTCTGGCATTTTGCCTTCCCTGGGATGTTCTCCCTACTTCCCCCAAGGTAGGGGACCTGTTCTCCTGCAAATCCACTCTTGTAACCGCTGACCCTTTGCTTCCACAGGAGCCAGACTATGGAGCCCTATATGAGGGACGCCATCCCGGGTTCTATGTGGAAGCCAACCCCATGCCCACCTTCAAGGTACACTCTCACTGCTTGGCATGAAACAACCTGCAGGGCCTGAGGGTTTAACAAGTGTCTCTCTGTTTTCCAAGAGCTGTCTTATTTTGCACACTCATTTCTGGATGTCAGCTCTAGGCTGAGCCTGCAGGTTCCCAGGCTGGGCTGCCTCTTGATCTGAACTCTCCAAACTAAACCCATCAGTGGCTCCGGCCCAAAGGAAATTGCCTGTGTGGGGCCATACCAGACTTGTGACCTCTGGTTTTGCCTAAATCGGCACCTTGATTTGTTCTGCAAGGGTCACTGGGGTCTGGCAGCCTCTGGCAGCAGGGTTGGATGCTTCCTGCACACAACATGCCTCAGCCTCCCAACAGGCATGTCTGTGGTGGGAGGTGATCTCACATCCCATAGGCTCATTGTCCATGGGTCCATCTGCTGCCCAGCCTCATGGGACCTCTCATTGCAGTGCGCAGTCAAAGCCCTGTTTGACTACAAGGCACAGCGGGAGGACGAGCTCACCTTCACCAAAAACGCCATCATCCAGAATGTGGAGAAACAGGAGGGAGGCTGGTGAGTTGATCCTGAGCCTCCTTTTTCCCTCAGGGACACAGTCACCATCCAAACAAAGCTGTGTCCCCTCCAAAGTTGGGTCTATTTGGGGATTGCCCACAAGCTGCACAGCCCCAAAGCCTCATGAACCCTAAAAGCAGATGATGGAGGAGCTGCCTGTCACCTGTAACCCCCAGTTGAGATGCTCTGGGATCCTGCAGCAGGTGCTGATGCTGTCCCTTCCCTCTCTTCCAGGTGGAGAGGAGATTATGGTGGCAAGAAGCAGCTGTGGTTCCCTTCCAACTATGTAGAGGAAATTACTTGTCCCAGCAACCTGGAGCCAGAGCGGGAGGTGAGCTTGTGCCTGAGCAGAGCAAGGAGGGGTGGTGGGGAGGGGTGTGTGTGTGCAGCCCCCATGCTTGGCCACACCATTCAGCACCTTGCCCAGCACCATCATGCCTGTGCTTCATTCCCTGCAGCAGCTGGATGAGAACAGCCCCCTGGGAGACCTGCTCGGAGGTGTCCTGGACGTGCCCTCTTGCCAGATCGGTGAGTACCATGGACTGGGGGCTCTGTTACAGCCCCATTGCATGATGTTTGCAGATCATCTGGGCTGAAGAGCTTCGGTCTCCATCTGCCTCTAGGCAGCCCTGTGCAGGCTGCAGGTGAACACCAGTCTGTGGTGTGTGCTTGTGTGCGGTGCCGCCCTCCGCTGCTGCTCCAGCACAGAGGCTGCCTCAGGGTTTGGGGCTCAGGTGTGTCCCTGCAGCCTGAGTACAGCTGAGGAGCTGCTCCAGCCTTGAGCCTGCTCTCGGGGGGCCCCCACGGGCAAGGGAGCTCAGACCCATTTTCTAGACCACTCCTTTGCTGTAAGGATTTGTCCTCCCTGGCATACGTGTGGTCCAGCCTCCCTGCCAGGCTACCACAGGCTCTGGGGCTCCTGGGCACTGGCTGAGCTGGGACCAGCGTGCAGCTCTATACCATCCCTCAGCTCCTCAGAGCCCAGGGGATGTTGTACTCCAGGTGCCTGGTACCACCCAGGCAATTCAGGGCACAGAGAGAGGAAGATGCAGGAATGGGAGGAAGAGGGGTTTACAAAGGCCCCATGAGTCTTCTTAGCTCCCTCAGGGCACACTCTGTGTTCTCACCTGATGCTCCTGGGCTCCATCTGTTGCCTTCAGTGACCAGAACTGGGAGCTTTTCTTAGCTGAAGAGACCTGAAAGGCAGCCATGAGAGTCCCTTAGTGACTCTTCTTTCCCTTCCTCCCTCTGTGTTGTGAAGGGCTTGACTCAGCATCTGCTTGTGACCTTGCCCTCTGCTCCCTCTCCCCACACAGCCATCCGCCCCGAGGGGAAGAACAACCGCCTCTTCGTCTTCTCCATCAGCATGGCCTCGGTGTCACGCTTGTCCCTTGACGTGGCAGCTGATACGCACGAGGACTTGCTGGACTGGGTGAAGAAGATCCGGGAGGCAGCCCAGACAGCTGATGCACGGGTGAGTCTGGAGAACCTTTGGCAGGGGAGACTTCTCCTTGCCAAGTCCCGGATTCTCCAGGAGCTGAGGAGCAGGTGGAGGCTGGTGGGGAGGGTGGTGGCCCGGCAGCCTGCGATGACTGGCAGAGCAGTGACAAAAGTGATAGCCAGAGTAATCTTTGACAGTATAGCAAGTGGTGGTGGCCATGCATTGTGGCTTTTG
>NW_010311886.1:40876-55181 GCF_000700745.2 Antrostomus carolinensis
TTGGTCCATTGGGAGGGTGGGGGATCTCCAACTGTGGATGGTGGCAAGGCTCTGCTACAAGGCCACAGCTGCCCTGTGCTGGTACCAGTGTCCTGCTCCAGGCAGGACCCACTAAGGGCCCTTCCCATGGACACTTTTGTGGTGTTCCCCCATGCTGACCTAGCAGACCTGCCTGTGGTTCCCACAGCAGGGACAGGAGTGGCCACACCAGCCCAGCACTGCTGTTGACCACAGTTGGTGAGCTGGGTTATCCAATGCCTCTGCTCCTACCTGGCCCTGACTCCTTTTTCCCTCTCTTGGCAGCTCTCTGAAGGGAAGATGATGGAGAGGAGGAAGAAGATTGCCCTGGAGCTTTCGGAGCTGGTGGTCTATTGCCGACCTGTGCCCTTTGATGAAGACAGTGAGCATCTGCTGGTCTGGTGGCCACTGCAGGTGGTCACTGTGGTGTTACAGATCCTGTGGTGTGCCCCAAGGTGCTGCTTTGGCTAGATCTGAGCAGAGGGCAGGTGGCCAAAGCAAGTTGGAACCAGTTTACATTGGAGCCCTGGAAATATCCTTCTCCAGAGGGTGAAACTTCCCTTCCCTGTCCCTCTGTTGCTGGGATCTGTCACCATCCAGAGCAGCTGCTGAGGGAGTGGGGCTGGAGAGAATCATGCCCGATCACTAAGAGCAGTTTCAATGCTTTCAGCCATTGGTGTTGGGCACCTGGCAAACACCTGCCAGGGCAGAGCAGGATCTGCACAACCTGGTGGTGGCTGAGCCAAGGGAGGAGAGGATGGTGTTAGGAAGGGGCCTGGGGTGATTGAAGTATCTGTAAAGGGAACATGCTCCTGGCTTACACTGTGCTGTCTCCTCCCAGAGATTGGCACAGAGAGGGCTTGTTACCGAGATATGTCCTCCTTCCCCGAGACCAAGGCGGAAAAGTACGTCAACAAGATCAAAGGCAAGAAGTTCCTGCAGTACAACCGCCTGCAGCTCTCCCGCATCTACCCCAAGGGCCAGCGCCTCGACTCCTCCAACTACGACCCCCTGCCCATGTGGATCTGCGGCAGCCAGCTGGTAGCACTCAACTTCCAGACCCCAGGTGAGGGGGGACAGGCGGGTAAGGTGGGCAGGCTCCTGGGGTACCCTGTGTCTCCTCCCAGGCACCCGCCTGCAGCCCTGGAAAACAGGGGGTCTAGGAGGGGGTCCACAGTGCTCCTGCAGGGAGCAGGACCCAGCGTTCATGTCCAGGCACATGGTTGCTGCAAGAGGGATGTGCTTCAGAGGGCTGGATTGACCCAGGCTGAGTCAGGAGGTTGTGGTGCCATGAGAACAAGATGGAATGGAGAGGAAGCAGGGAGCTCCTCCAGGGTCCCTGGCAGAGGCAGAGTGGTCAGGGGGCAGACCAAAGCTGACAGTGCAGCCCCAGGGACACGGGCTGGCTGCAGGGTCTGAGTCGAGCTCGCTGCTCTGCTCACCTTTCCTCAGCTTCCACTCCTGCTCCCGCCATACAGTTCAGCCTTCCCCTTTCCTTGTCCCTTGCCAAACCCTGCTGTGAGCCCCTTCAGCTCACCAACACACCAGAACACCACCTGCCTCTTTTTTCCTGCTGCCTTTTTCATTTCTTCTGTGAATTCAGGCATCTCGCAGGGCGGTTTGGAAAATGCTAGAGCCAGCACAAGGAAAGCTGAGAGGAGAGGGAGGTAAAGAAGGGGGTGACCCATGGAGCACTGGGTAGTTGGGCAGATTGTACATGAGAAAGTCACACCATAGCCATGGTACATGAGGCATTGCCAAGGGACGGGCCAGGTCCCCTTGCAAAGGGCTTCCCATGAGGCACCAATAACTGAGGTGGTTTGGCTTGTGGAAGGGGCACAGGGTCTCCTCCCTCCATCTCCTGCCTGTGCTCTCCAGACAAGCCCATGCAGATGAACCAGGCCCTGTTCATGTCCAACGGCCAGTGTGGGTACGTCTTGCAGCCGACCAACATGCGGGATGAGATCTTCGACCCCTTCGACAAGAGCACGCTGAGGGGAGTTGAGCCACTGTCCATCTCCATTGAGGTCAGTACCTCCTCCCAGTGTGGGAGGAAGGTGGGGTTGGATCCAGGTGTTTATAGGGAGCTTGGGGTGATGTAATGGTTGTTCTGGGCTCCTGGCCTCTGCAGCTGCTCCCCACCAAACCCCTCAGCCCCTGCATAAGAGCTGTCCTGCAGCATGGGCTTGGAGAGCTGTCGCTGAAGGGGAACACCCATGGGTGCTACTGAGGGGAGTGCCACCACCTCCCTGGGCACCTGGATAAGAGGAGCAGCAGGCGCATCCCTGGGTGCTCCCCCCCAGGACCCTTCCTGCCCAGGGCCGAGTGCCAGCAGGTGGCATCCATGAGCCGCAGAGGTGACATCCCTGTCCCCAGCGCTTGGCTGGGACTGCCCTAGTGCAGGATGGCTCCCAGACGGGTAACATAAGAGCTGTGCCTTGTCCCCTCCTTGTCACTGAGTTGCTTCAGGCTCAACATTGCCGACCTTGCTGTGTCCTCTTCCCTCTTGGGAAGATGCTCGAGATCGGAGCAGACTATTCAGCCCATTTCTGAGTTGCACTGCTAGTGATAAGAGGACAGGGGGCTGCTGGTTGTGGGGACCAGGGGATGGACTGTGGATGCTCGTTGAATCTTTTCCTTCCTGGATGTTGGGACTGAGGCTGGATTGTTTCTGTGTCAGCTCATGGAGCTGCAGGGCAGAAGCTCTGCAGGGGTATGGGACAGCTCATCCCTGGAGGGCTGGGAAGGCCATGGCTGTGCCAAACCAGTTGGCTCTCATGTTTGGACTGGTGGCTGTCCCACTAGCCTGTACAGGTGTCCCTAGTGGTCTTGGGGCTGAGCTGACCATTTGTGGGTTGGCAGTGTCCTCTGCAGATCCTTTTGTCTCAAGCAGACCTTGGGGAGGAGGCAGCGTGGATCCTGCCTTTAGGTGCTTTAGGTTTCTGACAACATGCACAGACTGCAGCTCCTCTGAGGTCACCTCCTTTGGAGTGATCCCACCTCCGAGAGCCACTGCCCTGCTCAGGGAGGACACCCCATCATGTCCCATCTGCACCATCAACCCCATTTCCACTGTCTCCCTAAAAATCCTTGTCAATTTTCCAAACTCTTCCTACATCCTGGGCTGCAGCTGTAACCAGCGAGTGACAAGAGTCACTGTGCCATAGCCTGTCACCGTCTCCTTTAAGAGACAGTCTCAGCCTTTTGTCCTCGGGCGAAACTGCCCGATGTCCCCACCAAAGCCAGCTTTCACGGATGGAGAAGCCGTCTCGAGCCCAGCATGACTCAAAGCACATGATCCAGCGTTGGCAGCGTGTCCTTCCCCTGCAGCAGCAGCGTGCCGACAGCACACTGGAGTGACATATGGCCACTGGCAAGAGGGAGCTGGGATTTCTTTCTCCTGCAAGGAAGCAGGTTGTCATTTGAGTTGAGCAGAGACTGTGCTATGAACAGGAGGCAGAGCAGCTCCTTTCCATCCTCAAGCTGAGGCAGGAGAGCTGAGAAGTTTTGGCAAAGAAGGGGGTGTCCAGTGTAGCTCAGCAGGAGGCTCAGCTGGGCAGCCCAGCTCCAGCTTGGCAGGGTGGAGGAGGGATGCTGTGCTCCCAGGCCTGGCTGTGCAGGCAGCAGACAGGAACCTGGGCCAGTTCAGGAGCCTTTTTTTATGGCTTACAAGTCAAATTAATGATGGGTAACACCACAGCAGCTTCCAGGGATGGGAGCTGGTTTTCTCCCAGAAGCAGGCTGGGCTGGGCTGGGCTGGGCTGGGCTGGGCTGTCAGTGTTTCTTCTCTCTCCAGTTAGCACAGCCAGGATGATTTATTTGGAAAGAAAATGTCTCGGGATGCAAACAAACACATTTATTTTTTTTGCTTTGCTTCCATCTCTTACCAAATCTCTCCTGCTCTCTGCCCAGGTCCTGGGGGCCCGGCACCTTCCCAAAAATGGACGGGGAATCGTTTGTCCTTTTGTGGAGGTGGAGGTATCTGGTGCTGAGTACGACAACGCCAAGCAGAAAACCGAGATTGTGGGTGAGTGGGTTAGTGAAGGGAAGGGAGAGGGACAGGCCACCACTGCTGACCGTGGTGTGAGCCCTGGGCACTGCAGCAAAGCCTGGCCCTGGGCTGGGGGCTGCCCGTGAGCTCAGCATCAGCCATGGTGGCAGCGGGGGGCAGGGGGCTCGGCAGGGGCTGCCCATTGATGGCCAGTGGTGTTTTCTGACCAGCGGACAACGGCCTGAACCCTCTCTGGACCCCGAAGCAGTTCCACTTTCAGGTCAGCAACCCCGACTTTGCCTTCCTCCGCTTCGTGGTGTATGAGGAGGACATGTTCAGCGATGAGAACTTCCTGGCTCAGGCCACCTTCCTGGTGAAAGGCTTGAAGACGGGTAAAGCACTCGAGTAGGTGGGAGGGCAGAGGGGGGCAGGTGTCATGGTGGTCCTCACTGGTTTGCTAATTGCATCATTAGCCAGGGACACACTGAGTTTCATGGGTGGAGGCTGTTAGTCCCCAGGCTGGCTCAGTCCCTCCTGTCCCTATGCCAAGTCACATCCCCAACCAGGTAAAGGAAGCGAGAAGCCATTTGCTAATATCCTTTGGGGATGACTGCCAGTTGGGGAGGGGAATTGGGGGGTTAGAAAAGACCCCCTTGAAGATCCCCTTGAGTTCTGTGCTGGGAGACTGATGTGTCACTGCTGCCTGTGCTGCGGGTGATGCTGGGGCTGTCTCTGCTGCAGGTTTCCGAGCTGTACCTCTGAAGAACAACTACAGTGAGAACCTGGAGCTGGCTTCCCTGCTTGTCAAGATAGACATCTATCCTAGCAAGGTGAGGCTGGGTGATGCGCTGAGGGCAGGACAGCCGAGTGTTCAGCGCTGTGCTGTAGCGATGCACGGAGGGCTGGCAGGGTGGGAAGCAACGGGCTCAACTCCTGCAGTGAGCCAGGGAGTTTCAGGCAGGGTCCTGCCTGGGCTGCATTTGACTTGCTTGGAAATCCCTTCAGCAAAAGCTGAAGGAGGCAGATTTGCTCCATCCCAGTCCCTGTCTGTGCTCTGGGGAAGTTACAGCTCAGTGTCACGGAGCCCAGCTGGCCCGGGACAGTCTGTGTTGGCATAAACAGAGGGCAGGGCTCCTTCAGAGACAGATGTTGCTTTTATTTCTTCATTTAAAATGATGCTGCTGGGAGCCAGCGACTGGGAGGCAGTGATGTTTGTTAAAGACAGAGCAGCTGCATGGTGCAAACCCCGCGAGTCCTGCACACCCTGCGTGGCAGCTCGCAGGGCACCGGGGCCCTGCACCAGGACTGCCTTTGCTACAAGACCTACACTTTGAAATCCCAAGACCTTTACTATGTGTTTTGTTTTGGTTTGGTTTTTTTTCCTAATCCAAGCAGGAGAATGGGGAAATAAACCTTTTCAGTGCTTCAGCCCTGCGGGAACGAGCAGGGGATGCTTCCAATCAGCTGCTGACAAGCAGGGGCAGAGAGGGGTCCTTCGAGTCGCGGTACCAGCAGCCCTTTGAGGACTTCCGTGTGTCACAGGAGCAGCTAGCTGACCACTTTGAGAGCCGGGAGCGAAGGTAGGCCAGTGCTCATTGAGCTTTCCCAGCATGAGACACCCGCCCCCCCAAACAGTTAATCTCCTTGCTGGAGGCAGATAAGTGCAGCATTCCAGTCTTGGTTGCCACATGGAAACCCTAAATTTCAGCCTGTAAGTTGTGCCAGTCCTTGGGGGAGTTGCTGCTTTGGGCTCCATGGGAGTAGGGTGGGACACAGAGCTGCCACCTCGCAGCCAGTGGCACTTTTCCCCGGCATGGGAGACATGCTGAGCCCCCATTTTCTTCCCATGGGGTGGCTTTTGACACCAGAGCATTGCCCTCAATCATCCCCAGGTCAGGCTGAGCTGTGTGTCCCCCTCTCTGTGTCCCCTTGCAGGGTACTGCGGAGGACCCGGGTCAACGGGGACAACCGGCTGTAGCCCATCCCGACGGGCGAAAGCACCTCCAGTGCTTGTGAATTTCACGGCACGCTGTGAACTGGTTTCTATGGAAACGGCACTGCTATGGCCTACTTTCAGGCAGCTTTTCCAGTTTCTCTGCTGGGTTTGAGCGGAGAACTAAAAAAAAAAAAAATAAAAATTGGAAAAAAAAACCCCAAACCCTAACCAACCCCAAACACCCCCCAACCCTCACCACCATGCCCTTAATGAAGCGCATCGGTGCGTGCAGCCTGCCAGCCGCCGAGGTGAGAGACGAAACTGTCTATAATCGCAAGAAAAGAGACTTAAAAAAGCCCCAACCAGCCCTGTGCCGTCGCTGCTCTGCCTGTATTCCCGGAGATCCCGCTCTGGCACAGCTGCCAGGGCCCTTTGCAGCCATCCTTTGCTGTACCCGTTCCCAGCACACCGGGCGATGGGGGACTGAAGTGACCAAGGCAGCACAGATCTCTGTCCTGGTGGCATCGCATCTACCTACCTGTATAGCCACTGCCTATGGGTCCAGTAGTGAAACTCTACATTTACAAGGCCGCTCTAGCTTTAATCGACAATAAAAGTGTCAGTATTACATATGTGATGGTTCAGGTATCTGATGGTTTGTGCTGTGGCGGAGAGCTGAGGTGCAGCCCTGCCTGGAGGTGCTGCACTGCTCCCACCATCCTCCTGGCTTTAAGGCATTTGCAGCTACTGGGGGACAAAAACAACCAGAAGCAACCCCAGGTTTAATATTGTTCACTCAAAAGCATAAAACAAGGGTATTTCTACAGGTGACCATGCTCCTCTGAACCGGACTGGGGAGCAGCAGTCACTCCAGGCTGCAGAAGGGCTCTGAGGACGGGGGTATCTGTGCTCCAGCACAGTTCCCGGTCGCTCACTCATGTCCTTAGCCCATGGGGAAGCTGTTCTGCTTTTAAAACCAGCAGGAGGGTTGTGAGCCAAGCAGCTGCACACACATGGGGCAGCTCTCTGTGTTCTACACCAGTAGCACCAGGCATACGGGCACTGCCGTGGGCTTCCCCAAACCCGAGCGCAATCACCAGTCGACTCACCTTTGTCTTTTACGCTCTTTATTTAGGAACAACCAAAAATGTCTGGTTTCATTTCAACAAACTGTACAAGCAAGCTCTTCCCCTCGCCCACCCTCACATTCACATATACAAAAGGAAGGGAAACTTGCCATTCACTTCTCAGAAGTGGCATTGTTTGCTACAGGGAGTTCTTGCCCTCAGAATAAGAGCAGGTAAAGTCCATAGCAGGTACAAGCTACCCTAACCCTAGTAATAGCCACAGCCCACAATCACAGGCAGCTTCACCTTTTTTTCTTTTTAACTCTTTAAAACCTTTACCAAAAGTAAAAACTATTTCCTGTCTCACACAATTGCCAAGGTGACCATCTAAAATTGTGGTCTTAAAAAAAACACAATAATAACCCCACTGGAACCCCCCACACCTCCCCGGTACAAAGACGGTTTACATAGCAGAGCCCTTGCTCTGCTCCCTAGCTGCACGGCCACCCTTATGAAAGGTCCCGTTGCAGCTACAATTAACATTTTCCTTTGGATACATCCAAGCAAAAAATTCCAGGTCATTCAGCACCAGCGTAATTTCTAAATAACAATAATTAAAAAAAAAAAAAAAAAAGAGACCCCATTAGGCTGGCTTTGTGGTCTGCTGAGAAACAAAGTGATCAACACGCTGTTCCCAAAGTCTCTCTTTTAGTGCAATGTTAGTATGTGCAAGGGGAATCGCAGCCACGTACCCATAACACCACCAGGAGCCAGATGGGGCAGAGAGAAAGTGCAATTTTAGCATGAAGTTTTCTATGCCATGGATTCCTAGCCCAACTTTCACTAGCACCAGTAAGCAAGAGTCCTAATACCACCCTCCATCAGTACAGGGAAAAAGTGGCTTTAATTGTGCCATCAAAATACAGCCAATGTCAGCCAACAGCACTCGTCACTGGAACAGGCAACAACAACAAGGAAAATAAAATCACTGCTTAGGTAACAGAGCTC
The DNA here is from genome assembly GCF_000700745.2 of Antrostomus carolinensis. Lineage (NCBI taxonomy): Eukaryota > Metazoa > Chordata > Aves > Caprimulgiformes > Caprimulgidae > Antrostomus > Antrostomus carolinensis. The sequence continues at coordinate 48,897 of NW_010311886.1, forward strand.
CTTGCTCTGCTTTACAGCTTTGTGATGCCAATCCAGCATTCCTGGCAGAGACCACTGCCAGTAAAACATACAGCAGAAACTAAACTTGCAAAAAAAAAAAAAAAAAAAAAAAAAAAAGGAAAAAGGTACAGCTTGCAAATGTTTCACCCCCCCACACACCATTTGTAGTGTTGCCTAATATTACCCTGCTGGCTTTGTGATCAACTGAGAAGTTACAACAGAGGTTACTGCAGTGAGCTGAATCGCATCAGGCACCAACTGATTTGAAAAGAGCAAAGCCAAATATCTGGGCAATAGGCAAGAGAAGTTTACAAGTATTTTAAATACTATCAGTTTGCTGGGAAGGTGCAGCACCACATTAACTTTCTAATTTGTGCCTAAGTGCTGAAAATTGTCTTTCTCTTCTGATTCCCAGTAAACCAGCTTCCAAACATCACCTTCCCATCAGGCTGCCTCTGTAATGTCTCTAAGAGAGAGGCTGCAGGGAAGACAGAACACAACACTTCTACCTTTGACCAAAAATTGTTGCTTTTCATTAAAAAAATCCCTAAAAAACCCCAAAACCCTAAATGGAAAACCAGCCTTCTACATCCTCCTTTTCCTCCTGAACAGACAGGGGACACCTAGCAAAAAATAAACTAGCAGATATCTTGCAGCTCCAGCTTCTGTGTGAGCTTTGCTCGGGCAGGTAAAGGTTCTGCATTCAGCTGTGGGGTTTCTCATCACAGCTGCCAGCCAGCTTTTGCTGGTGGCTTCTCGTGGTGACCAACACGAGCCCCTGGCAGGGAGGGGACATGCAGCCACGCTAAATACCTGTGGGTGAACGCTGACTGCAATGCCATGCATCGGAGCAAGCACCTGTGCCCACTCCTCTTGCCATGGCTGCGGGCCTGGCGTGCAGCAGTGCTCAGCTCTCAGGCAAAGGGAAATAGGAGCCTGTAAATAATTTTTGTTCAGTGTTCTGCTAAAAAGAAAAAAGAAAAAAAGAATTATTTTCAGGATGCGAGTTAAGTAGCTGAAAAATAAACTACCCAAATGAAACACAGAGCCGTGTCCATGAATCTCACGGCAGGACTTGCTGATAATGAATAAAGTAACTGTTCCTTCCATCAGGAGAACCAGCAGCCCTTCACATAAACGAGCCAGGTACAGCACAAATCAGGGTTCCGGGTAATTAAGCAACTGGATTGTGCCTTTAATCTAAGCAGCCTCAGAGACATAAGTAACAAGATTCACATGGATTAAAAATGATGGTTACTACTCAAGCCCAAGCTCACACACAGCGGATGGAGGTGAAGAATTTAATTTCCCTTCCTTACTGATGCCGGCTACACAACCTCTATCTTACACCCCTCCTTTCAAGTCAAGATAGTCATCTTTGATTAGATGATGATAAATTATTCACACACTATGTAGAACTGTGGTAACACTTCCTCTTAACACCAGAAGAGCTGCTGCTGAGACTGTCAAGCCACCTCTCAATTTTTCCTTTCAGTTTCAGATGCAAAAAAACATCTCATGTCCTGCACCAAAACCTGAGTCTATTTGGAGATGACACCTGCTTCTCCTCAGCTTCAAAAACAACACAGTAGGGAAACAGAGGACCACAGAGCTAAACGCTCAAAAATCTTCAGCTTATACTTTCATGGAGATTTCAAGTCAACTTAAAAATGCAGATAACAAGGAATGTAGGAGTTAGAAAGGGAACTCGATTACTTTTTGAGTTTTTTGTCTCTAAATCTTACCCTCCCCACGCAATGGGCCTTGTCAGCCCCGTCACCGCGTCTGAGGGGAGTCTGCATGGAACCACTTTTTAAAATTCCTCTGACCCAAAAGAAAGAAAACTCCTGCTGTGCTTGCATGAATGCATGGAGACAAAGCTCAAAAAACCTCAGCAGCTTCCAACCCTCAAGGCTGCTTTTTCTGTGTACACCGGGAAATTCTCCCTCTAGCTCACAAGACTTCTCTTCGCAATTTTGCTGGAAAACTGGCCAAATACAATCCAAGTGCAAAAAATTTCAGCTAGTGCACAGAAAAATGGTTCAAAGGGACCAGTTCATACCATAGTCCTTAAGCATTCCTGTAGATGGAGCGGGGATCACTCTTCCAATTAGCCATAGGCCTTTAAGTGTACAACAAAAATCCCACAGAAAATCACCTTGAATGGGAAACTACACTTCCAACATATTTATATAGCAAGTAGTTAGTAAAAGTGTACATTTTTAATGTACATCTTAATGCAATAAAGAATCAATGGCATATCTGAACTGTATATATGTGTACTTAAATAAACCTGCATCTACATAGACACTAGAGAGTAAATTGACCTACCTGTATTTGTTCTCTGAAGGTAACACCGTACATACACTCACACTCTCGGACCGCACGACTCCCAGATCTGCTACCTGCAGCTCCAGGACCACCCAGATTCTCCTGGGACATTTGGGGGTGTGCAGGATTGCACCCGCAAGAGTGACCTGGGGCTCTGGCTGCCTTTGTAGCACAGCCACCCCTGCTCCCTCGGAGGAGAGCCATGGTGATGCTGCCCAGCTGAGCCGACACCGAGGTGAGGTGGCTGCTGGTTACACCTCCAACCATGGCATGACTCACAATAGTGCTTCTAAAGAGACATTTAGGGACCCTGGTGTCACAGCACGGTGCTCCGGATCAACACCGCCCCTGCTTGCAGCATTCTGGGGAGGGTTTGACTGCTAAGGGATGGTTGCAGGGTGGGTGTCTGCATCTGAGCACATCATCCCATCTCTCTTTAGGGTGCAGGTCATCTCCTTCTGAAGCAGATGCTCACACTTGGCTGTGAGGGTTACACCGTGTGTCAGGGGAGCTACGGAGCTCAGGGGGAGGCACCTAACACACAGGCACCTACGCCAGGTGCGAGGAAGCCTCCTCGCTCTTGCAAAGCACTGAGCAGATAAAGCCCCTCCTAGTAGTTGAGCAACTCGGCCTCTTAAAGAGGGGACAAAGAAAGGATTGGAAAAGCAAGGGCAATTTAAGGTAGAAATCAGACACCATCTTTGGAAGATGTTCTGAAAGAGCTTTTTTGTTTTTAAACCAGATTTTTTTGTAAATCTCTGGATCCGATCCTTTGGGGCTTGCTACCCACCCTTCTAATAAATATCATTTACCACCAACAATAAAGTCTCCCACATTAAAAAGCTCTCACTAAATAAAAACCTTCTACTGAAAAAGCTTGGCTGAGTTAGCTTGGCAAAAATAAGGAGCTATGACTACTCCCCATAAATACATCAGCGGATAAACACCAAAAACTTTTTAAGTTAAAGGACAATGTTGGCTCCAAAACAAACCAGGAATGAACCGGCCACGAATTAATTCAAACTAGAAATTTAAATAAAGTTTCTAACCATTCAAAGGCAGTGAAGTTCTGGAATAGCCTTCCAAGAGCAAAAAGTGAAGGCAAGACATGGAACCAATTTTGAGCTGGGATCTGATTAGTTTTTGACAGAACAGTCTGACACAGCATTTGGCTGCACTATTCAGCTCAAGAGTTTCCCTTCTAGACCTTGTTTTCTATTAGAAAAGAATATTAAATAAATCTTCAAGTAGTTGCATCACACAACAACCACCCAAGACAACATGGGCACATTAAAAATGTACAGGTACTGGGAAGCAGGAAGGTTAACTGGGAAATTTATTTTGCTGTTTCACCAGAACTATTGCAGATGAACTGGAAAAAAAAAAAAAAAAAAAAGAAAAAAAAAAACAGAAAAGAAAAATAAAAAAGACTGGAGCAAACACTTGAAGTTACCAGCGCTACTGCAGGAGGATCTGTCATGTAGGGCTGCAAGAGGGAAACTTCCTGATTGCAGAAGAGCTGCTGCCTCGCTGATCCCTTGGAGACAACAATGACTTGAACCACTCACAGCAACGCTGCACGTTCTCTGCGCTTGTTCTCTGAAGAACAGCTTGTTCTCTCTGAACAATGAAAAGGATTCCAGGTCAGGATGGAAAAAATATTATGTGCTAGTTCTCAGTGATTAAAGAGAGACTTGGAGATTTAATAGCCTGCTACAGTCAGTCTCCAGGAGCGCAGGGGAAAATGTTCTAGCCAGCAAGGGACAAATGACACCAAACTCCATCACCTGGGTTGTCTGGGTCTGGGAACTTGCTACTTATTGGAGAGTATGCAATGCTAAATCTAACCTAATTCGTAGGGATGAAAATCTCACTCAACTCCCACTGGACTTTAATGCAAGACCGGCAGTTTTCTTCTCAGATACGTTTCCTTTCCGAACACACACATACACTTGTGTGCCCACAAAGCCTTTCATTGCCAGGGCTTAAGGACCAGAAAGGGTGGAGAGGATCTACGCAGCCATGCCAACCTTTAGAGAACAAACACCTCAACTGACAGATGAAAAAAAAAAAAAAGAAAAAAAAAAGTACTGTGCCACGATAGTCCATATCTAAGCAATGACCTTGTTTACACAATGTCTGAGATTTGTTATGCTTGTATAGGCAGCTGTAGGCATTGGTATATGAATATGAAATCTGAAAGTCTGTCCACTGGAAAGCAAACAAGAGCTTCCTATTTCCTGGGTGCGAGCTGAGCCCCCACCTCCACCAGCTCTCAGCCATCTCCTCGGCTGGGCTACCGAGAGCCCTGCACCATGTGCCCAGTTTTTGCACGTGTGCTCTCTCGTGTGCTGCGCTCAAAGGTCTCATTTATGGCAGTGCTTTATCACCAGGTCCTGCTCCCAAGGTGTGGATCAGGCCGGACCATGGGCTTCTTAAAGACCAAAAATTTCTTCTCAAGGGTAAGAGCGGATCCTCTGGGGCTGGTGGTTTGAGTTCAGTCTGTTTCTGAAAAAGAACAGAGGTGTCAGAGATTCTTGGCTCGCCACAGGGGTCTGCAATCCAGGTAGGGTGTTGGGTGGGGAGGAAGGGGTGCAGGAGTGCCTTGGATTGGGAAAAATTGGGAGCCTTGATGGCGTCAGCTGCAGAGAAAGGCCAGTCACATTCAGAGGGGCCAGGAAACCCAAAATCCTTGTGGGAGTGGAGCTGGGCTTCAGCCAGGGGCAGGGCTAAGGCAGGCTGCAGACTGTGGCGGTCCGAAGCCACGCACCCTCGCTGAAAATCTCCTGCCCCTTTGCCATGAGGGGTGACAGGACTGCCTTGCTCTGGGTGGCATGAAGCCACACTCAAAGGGTGCTAGCAGGGTCACGGTCATTGCCCTGGCATGGGCACAAAAGCTGGCCCACCACCCTTCCCCAAACTGCTCCTGCTGCAACACCTCCCGCCCCACTCCTGCAGCCACAGCCTGTCCCCAGCAAAGCACATCCAGAGCCCTCAGTGCAGGAGGGGCAGGGCCTCAGGCAAACCCACGCTCCATCTCCTCTGCATGAAACAGGGGAGGGAAGCAATGAATTTTAGCGGATTTAAGAAAAAATATATATTATTTTTTTAAGGCCTGCAGCCATGGCAGAGTGTGTCTCCAAAGCAAGGCAGCAGGGCTGGAGAGATCCCAGCTGCCCAGCATGCCAGGAAGGGGCTGTGTGCGTCGAGCAGGCGAGGGGCTGTGCAGCCCGTGGTGGGACAGGGCGAGTGCTTGGCCATCTCCATCTGGTGGGAATCCTGCCAGGGAGGAAACAGCTGCACTTCTGAAGGGCCCATGGAGGGCTTGGAAACCACCTCTCCTCTCCACCACATCTACATGCACGCACACACCTTTCCAAAGAGAGCCCTGAAGGAGGGGTAGGGCCAGCAGCTGTAAACACCAACCCTCCATGTCCTCTCCCTCCATCTTCACCTCCCCCATGCCAAAGAACGATGCTCACATCTGAAGAGCTGGCGGCAGGAGAGGGCAGGGAGGAGGCTCTTGCTGCACAGGCAGCCATGGGTTACAGCTGCTGCCCATGGCCAGGGGCAGGCATGGAAGGAGCCAGTGGCACAGGGGACAGCAGTCAGGCCCTTTCCTTCCCAAATACCCATCCCCTTCCTAAATAAACCCAAGGGCCACCTTCCCCTGGGACAGGTAAAGAGACCAAATGTTCCTGCTGGTTTTACTTCAGCTTAAATTAAAGGCAGGATTTGGCTTCAGGGTGGAGCCAGCACCCAGTGACCAAGGCAGGCAGGGTGGGCAGGCAGCAGCACTCGGGGCATCTCGCCGAACCCTCCTCATTCTCCTTCTACTTCCCTCTTTCCCAAGGGTTTCTTCCTTCATCAGTTCAATCCCAAACAGCAGGACCGGACACTAAACCCCTCCCTAAATGGGAAACGCTCAGTGCCTGGTGCTTGCCCAAACCCTCC
>NW_010311886.1:55271-55534 GCF_000700745.2 Antrostomus carolinensis
TCCCGGCCCCCCGGCTCCCACGACTCACTGCTCTCTGTCCCCTCCGAGCCAGCCTCGCACGGCCCTTTCCGGCTTCCCACCGTCTCGCTGGCGCAGGTCTCCTCGGGGACAGTGCCCTTGCTCTCCTCCTCTGCCTTCACGGCAAACCAGGCCCTGAGCTGCTGGGCGCCGAGGTGGGAGCGCTCGCAGAGGCTGGGCAGATCCTCCTCCCGCAGCCCCTTGTGCTTCTCGTAATATTCCTCCAGCATCTCCCGGCTGGCGGG
>NW_010311886.1:55661-55877 GCF_000700745.2 Antrostomus carolinensis
TGGGAAACGATGGCATCGTACTCCTGGTTCGTGGGACGCTGCGTCTGCACGAACATTTGCTTCAGCAGATGCCGCTGCTGGGCTGTTTTTTTAAAGTTCAGTTTGGTTTTCGGAGGGGTGGGTGGCCGGCTGGAGCTGCTGTCCCCTTTCTCGTTTGCACCAGCCCCCAGTAACTCGCCTTTGCCGTTGGACTCAGTCACTCGGAGGTTTTTCAGG
>NW_010311886.1:55960-56350 GCF_000700745.2 Antrostomus carolinensis
GGACTCACTTTCCGCTCCGCCGAGTTCGGGTCAACCAAGCCATTTTCACTCATGGCCCTCAGCTCATCTGAGGAGTCTTCCCCTTCCCCACCACCATTTTCCGCCTCCTCCTCCTCCTGCCGAGCCGCCTCCTCCACTTTCTTATTTTCCTCCGCCACCTTCTTCTTCCTCCTCTCCGAGAACCAGCTATCGATCTCCCTCCGTGTCATCTTCGTCTCCCCCCTCAAGCGGTTCACCTCTTCCTCCGCAGGAAGGGGATTTTGGGCAAAACTGCTCTCCAGAGCCTTCAGCTGCTCGGGCGCCCGCTCTTTGTACTTGGTCGGTGTGAAGTCGGGCGCCTGGTGCCACGACTGCCGCCGCGGTGGGTGGTGAGAGGCTGGCGGGGGTGGG
>NW_010311886.1:56364-66305 GCF_000700745.2 Antrostomus carolinensis
CCGCTGCCGTGGGGCTCAGCTCGGTTCCCCTGGGTGAGACATCGAAGGCTATTTCAGGCAGGGAATCGAGGGCACTGTCTCCAGGGAAGACGGCCCGGCCACCTCTCACGTTCCTGTAGTGGTACCTCCTATCACTGAACCATTTTCGAATCTCCTTGGTGGAAAGGCCCGTGATTTTTGTCAGCCGCTCGACTTCAGCCTGGCCAGGGAACTGGTTTCTGCAGAAACTTCCTTTTAAGGCTGAGAGCTGCTCGTGGGACTTCTTGTTTTTGTACACGTTGGGATCCAGGAAGGTCTGCGAGGAGATCGCTGGGCAGGCGGTGAGCAGCGACTGGCCGCTGTTGACCACCTTCACCCCTGACGTATTGCTGGAGCTCACCGTGCTGTGCTGTGCTGCCGGCTGTGTCTTGGGGACAGAAGTCACCGCCAAGGTGAAGGAGGAGCTGGTGCCCTTCAACCCGTTTGCCATGATGGGCTGTGTGACCAGCAGCCCCCCCGTCCCCTCCGGCTGCCCCACCACGTGGCCTGGCAAAGTTGCCTGAATAAGATGAGGGACGCTCCCGGGATTTGCAACCAATGGCGTGTTCAAAACTGTAATGGTGGGTTGTGGCATGGACTGAATAACGGTGTTGAACATCTTCTTCCTGGCATCTTCGATCTCTTCTGGTGACCAGCTGATGCCTTGCTTCAACCTCTGGGCAGTGAACCAGATCTTCAGCTGCTCTTCTGGGTACTTTGTCACCACGGTCAAGTAGCAGAGCTCAGCTTTTGTGGGGTAGGGGAACTTGTGGAAAGAGTTTTTGAGGAAGCTGTTGGAGTCCATGGCGGCGTTGTAGGTTGGAATGCTGCTCAGGGGGATCATCACCTTGGGAAGGGACTTGGATGTAGGTAGCTGCTGATGCAATGGAGGTTGCTGTTGCAGCGACACAAGTTGTGCAACACCCGCCTGCAGAACAGGCACGTTTCCTATGATGGAGCCATTCACTATATGAGATGATTTTGTCGAGGTTGCAGTGGGCTGGCTGACCGGCACAGACCCGTTTGGGCATGAATGCTCTCCATCTTTCACCTCTGACTCACTGTCCAGCTGACCTGATGCATTCTCCTTCAGCGTGTGGATTTTTTTGGCTTCTGGTTTACCTTTCATTATCTTCATGATGGGGGTTTTGGTAATGATAATTTCAGACTGGCCATCCACCCCTTCTTCAGGGACTTCTCCTGGAAGGTCATGGCTGCTGGTGGTCTCACAGAGACTTTGCTCCACAGTTGTCCGATTGTCCTTCTTAGCCACCTTCCAGATGAAGCTTGTTTCACCAGCGTGCGACTCTGCATTGTGGTGCGAGAGTCCTTCATGGCTATTTGCCAGAAAGTTGCATGCAACACATGCAAACGCGGGGTCTTTGCTAAAGTCTAAGTGCTCAGAGTCCAAGTGCCCAAAGAAGTGATGAACGTCTTGAGATCCAAAGTCACAAGACTTGCAGATATAAGTGTCGCTGTCAGCAATACCGCGGTGCCCATTAGACAAAGCTCCGTTGTTGCTGCTACTGGCACCAGCATCACCAGCCACTGGCTCTTCCGCAGGAGCATCTTGTTGCGTTCCTTCATGATCATCTTCTACAGCATCCAGTTCAGTCTCCTGAAGCACCAGTGTTTTTACTGGTATCATGCAGGGAGTTGTGGATTTTCTTTTGCTAGCCATCACTACAATTGATCCAGATGATTATTTTTCTTTCACTTAAATGAAATTAAAATTTAAAAAGCGCCATTGCAAGTGCTCTGTGGTCTAGATTCCAGCAAATTCATGATGTCCCAAGGAGTTGTTGACAAATGCTGACAAATGTTCATATTTGCCGCTGAACCTGAGGACAAGAGGGAGAAGGGGTTAGTTCCCTTGGCACTGACAAAGCACGATTGTCCTGGTATTTAACTGTTTCACTCTAAAAATTATTTTGAGCCTTGTTCGCTGGAAAAATTTAACTTGACCTTGGATTTACTGTATATTCACACATACCACCTGTGAATTACCTGTTTAAAAACAAACACACAAACCTGCTTCTTTCACAGCCTGCATCAAATTCTCATTTGAGGAGGAAAAATACCAAAATTTCCCCTCACCCTGCCCTGCCAAGACCCAGCACCAGTGTTTCGTCAGAGAGAGCAGTGCCTGGGCTCCCCACGTGCCCGGGCTCGCAGCTCAGCAGAACACAGGAGGCGATACCAGGCAGAGCCACCCTGGGAAACCCACTTCCTTTCCATCAGAAAAACCTGACCAACAATCAACACTTTCCCCACAGAATGCTTTGATTTCTTGAAAAATCAGCATTTTCCAACCATCCTGTTGGGAAGTTTCTCGCCAGCTCAAAGCATCGTGCCAAGGGCCTCTGGCTGCAGAGACACCCAGAGCTCTGCTGCAGGGAGCATGGGGGCTGCAGCCAGGGTCACGTCTTTGATCAGCAAACCTGCAAAGCATTAGTAGGAATCTCTCCCCACCCTATCTACAATTCACTGCTGTTTTAACAGCATCTGTTGAGTCTTCAGCCAGAGCTGCAAGAGAAGGTAAGACCCCAAAACTCCAGGGCAGCATCACACACATGTTCCTGGCTCCCAGCCTTCCCCTCCCACCACCTTTGCAGTTTGTGGCATCCACACAGCTCAGTGCACCAGGGGGTATTTCCTAAGAAAGAGAGTGGAATTTCTCTGCAACACAAGCCCATTTTTCTGGGCTTGGGGTGAGCAGAGATCTGTCACATTAAAAAAAAACACAAAACAGCAACAAACAAAACCAAAAAATCTCCAAATCCAAACAACAAGAAGAGGGAAAAAAACAAAAGGATTTTTTTATTTTTTTTTCTGTAGCTACAGTAGTTCCCAATCTACTGTAGCCTGTAAAAGGCTAAGGCTGGCCGAGGCACTAGCCACAACCTTATTCCTGGCCTGATGTAGCTTTGCCATCTGCACTGCGGCTGCTCCGTGCCCGAGATCACAACCCGAGGACAGTAAAGCTGTCTGCTGTAGCTGGCACCAGGAGTCACTTGCCTGGTGACAGTCCCAGTGACAGTGAACACAGCACATCTGAGGGACCAATATCTCTGCCTTCACCTCTCTGTCAACCTTTCTTACAGCAATCATGCTTTTTTTTTTTTTTTTCCTTTAAACTCAAGGATAAAATGGTATTTTTCCAGACTGCAAGGTCACTTGGAAGCATATGGACACACTGCTTCATATTACAAAGGCTCTGTGCCAGATTTTCCTGGGATTTACAGTAACAGCGATGGAGCTTTATAAAAACACTCATAAAAACTTGAACTAAAAAGAAAAAAAACCCAACTTACCATCCTACCAGATGACTCAGAGAGGTAACTCCTATCAGTTACAACAGTTGTGCACCAGTAGCTTTCTCATATCAGATATTCTGAGCTGATCTCATGCACCAAGAAATGCAGATCAGGCAAGTGACTTGGTGGTGCTTATGCAATACCTCCTCTGCTTATTTTTGTCGGTAGCTTTTAGACCAGAGGAATGAAAGGTCCTAATACAAAAAAATCCGACAGAGGAAGTACAATTTGACCTCTTTAACTTCATTAGATTTTTTTTTTTTTTTTTAATCATTCTGGAAAAAATGATGTCAGCTTTCAAACAGGAGAGCCTGGATGGCCGACTCTGGCCTCAGCAACTCTCAGGCACCATTTAAAAGACTGATGGGAAAACGTAACTTCCCGTTAATGTGGGCTGATCTGAGATTACAAAACAGTCCTGTAAATAGTGTTAGTCATCACTGAACTTGGCATCAAAAAAGACTGTTTGCTATGCTAAAGCTTCATGAAAAGCTACAAATTAAAACTTTTTTAAAAAATATGTAAATGAAAAAAAAGGTATTAAAGCTGTGATCTGGATTTAGACGGTGAGAATTGCATGCTCTCAATACCTGCTTTATGCCACTCTCATCCCAACAGTTCGTGGTTAGTTTTTTCCTCTGCAGAGGGCCAGAAAGTTATTCATTAGCATTAGCAAGTCGAATACTTGGATGACTATGAATGGGCTTTGCTATTCAGCGGGGAACAGCATCCATTTGACACCAATCCCAAAATCCTCATTTTTGATGCTAAATTAAATATTACACAATCTAGCAGGGTACAACGACCTTTCCAAGTCGAGTCAATTAGGAAAAAAACAGTAAGACCAGCCTGAAGGCTACAAAATAGAGCTTTAAAGGCTGAAAGGAGCTTCATGTCAGGGAAGCAACAGTAAAAGTGAATTCTTATTTCATTTCCTTCTGCAGCTCTACCACAGGTCAGGGAGAAACTGCTGGGCCCTCTGCAAGCTTTTTCCTTTCCAGCAAACTCCTGATAGAGATTCCCCTGAGTCTCTGTTACTGAGACAGCTCGAGTCCCAGATGGATCTCACCTAGTGCTTATGGAGTCACCAGATAGATACCAAAAAGGACGATTTTGATCTGTCAAGAGAGTAAACTTGATACAGAGCAACAGAGATACACAAAGACCCCCACTGTGCCACGTTCACAGAGTGCCTCTCCCGAGCACGTCGTCACTATTATTTTGGGTAAATGTGAACAGCCTGACCCACCTACGGAGAACCTAAAAGCTCTGCATTTCATTTACCAGCACATTTGCATCAAGCTCCGTGCTCTCTCCAACAACTTCCGTTATGAATGCAATCAAAGCAGCCCCAGCCGCCACAGCTCTCCTGCTGGGGCTCTAATATTAATGCCACCTGAGAACACAGATTGCAAATGTAGTTGGAAGTGAATCACAGTGCCAATTTACTAGGAAAAAAAAAAAAATAATAAAAAAAAATCAAGTGTACTGTTTGTCCATTTCATTTCCATGGAACAGTTGCATAACCACATGTTCGGAGCATGTTTTATTCACTGCTCACCTTCTGGAATGCACTAATACTTTAATACACCACTAATATAGAACAGAATGGATAATTCAATGATTTCTCCATCATTAAAGTAAGTGAGGCTGTTTTAATGGATAGGATAAATTAATGGCAGAAAAATTAATCACTTTAAAAACAGTTTTATAACAGAGCTCCACTGAGAATGTCTCAGACCATTTTGTATAGCCATGTGTGAATAACTTGATTTTCCTACATATTATTTTATGATGAACTGGAGCAAAGACATTAGCTGAACGGAATAGCTACCTGACAGCCAGGAAGACAAAGAGATTGTACTTAAATTCATGGTTCCTATCTAATTTATACCTGATAATTTAATAGTGAGGTAGCAGAGTAAGCAGGTCAAACAACCTGTGCACCTAAACCTGCCACTGCTGTTGGATATGTGAGGGAAAACTGACTTAAAGCAGAGTCAAACCGATCTGGTCCCAGTGATGCTCCCAGAGACACTAACGCTGGAAGGAAAGGCAGCCCCAAGGCCCCTTTGGCCAGGTTGGATCCCAGCCCAGCACGTGGCTGGGGGTACGCTTCTCTCATATCTAAAGCACGAGGAACTGACCCCAGGGCTGATCTGTGTTCACTCACACAACAGCGAGACTCTGCTACCTCACTATTAAATTATCAAGTATTAATTAGATAGGAACCATGAATTTAAATACAATCTCTTTGTCTTCCTGGCTGTCAGGTAGCTATTCCGTTCAGCTAATGTCTTTGCTCCAGTTCATCTTAAAATAATATGTAGGAAATCAAGTTCTTCACACACAGGTGTACAAAGGGGAATGCTCACAGCAGCCTTGTAGGTTTTAGGCTGTCTCTAGCAGAAAAGTTGCTCTGTTTTCATAGATTGGGACCCCAGATTTAACCGTTCCCATCTTCCTCCTATTCTTGATGCATGGCCACGATTGCCTGTCTGCACAACTCTCAGCTTAAAACAGTTTAAAAAATCACCATGGGAAAGTTCTGCTGCACTGGTAGGTGTAGTTTTATGCTGTTGTCATCACGTCATAGCTACAGGGACAGCCAGGTTGGTGGCCACCCATCAGTTTCCCAAGGGTTGCAGCTCAGAAGAGACAAGCCCTGTACTCAGAGGCAGCGGTGAGGGCAGGGGAACTGCAGGCTCCTGCACTGCCCAGCTCTCCTCCGTGTAGAAAACCCACAAAGGTCACACGCCAGTGACCCACTTCCAGCTTACAAGCAGGTAGAAGGAGGACCACAAGATGTGCGAGGCTGTGACTTCAACTACCCCTAGTGATTCAGAAAATAGGAATAGAGGAGGAAGATGGAAACAGTTAAATCTGAGGTCCCAATCTATGAAAACAGAGCAACTTTTCTGCTAGAGACAGCCTAAAACCTACAAGGCTGCTGTGAGCATTCTCCTGCAACACTCCCCATAGCAACCCACCACCCTTCCCAGCACTGGAGCCTTCCCATCCCCACTGGCAGGTCCAGGTACACATTGAACCCTCTGCAGAGCAGCTTTGCCTCTGCTGAGGAAAACAAGGCTGAGACCGGTCAAAGTGAGTTTAGCAATTTCAGAAAATTTACTTCTGCAGAGATTAACAAAGGGAGGTTTCGAAATCTACACTGCTGAGTATGAACTTTCAGCTTTTTCCAGCTTGGCTGGATATAACTGGTTTGGTTTTAAATATTTCAGTGAATTAACGAGTTAGGTTGTTAATGCAAAACATTCATTCCACGCAGTGCCAAGGTCCCCAGTTAGAAGATTAATTTTTGTGACCTTTTGCAAACCTTGCCTAGAAACAACAACCAGAAAACCCATCAGGCAGCATCACTGGCCAGCCAGCACACCGCTGGGCACAGCAGCTCTGGTCCCACCACCCGGGCATGGGGACAACAGGACAGTTGTCCTTCTCTGCCCCCAGCCCAGCCAGCTCCTGGGTGCCCAACGCTTACAGAGGGGACAAGGTTCCATGTGAACACATAGGATGCCCACGTACTCTCCTGTGGGCTTTGGTGTTTGATGCAGCTCTGCTGAAGTTAAAAAAATAAAAATATATTTTTTAAAAAAGATAAACACCAAAATAGAAGTGAAATAACAGTTTTCTCAACACTTTCGGTGCCCGCTAGGCAGGCAGACACACTCCCCAGGTCAAAGATAAAGTTGATATTTCTGTCTCATACAAAGCCAAGCACAATATTGGCACTTCAAATAACAGCAGTTTGTTTTTAAGCTGAAACTCTGCAGGCCCCAGTTGATAGCATAATATGGGGGGGGGGGAAGAAAAAAAATCAAAGGAGGAGAAAAAAGCTGATGTTTGAGAGTTTTTGTCTCTCCCCTTTAGGCTCTACCTCCAGCCAGGCCCAGAAGATGCACATCTCTCTTTAGGAAGTCTGTCAGGAAAGAGGAAGGCTGGAAACTCCTGCACTCTCCAGATCCAGGTGAGAAGGGACAAGGCTTGTTCCCCAGCCAGATGCTGACCCACACGAGCTCTCACCTGGGTTTCAACACCACAGACCTGGAGTCAGTGGCTTTGGTTACAAAAGCATAACGAAGCACAGGGAGAGGGCACGCAGCAGCATCACCAACAGACTTCAAGGACACAGTCCCCTGACAGGAACAGGACAGCTATTGCTAATCCATCCCAGGGACGCACTGAGTGGATGGACGTGCCCCAGTAACTCGTCAAAGACCCCTCCAGGCTACATCCCTGTGATTCAATATGGACTGATACAGTTAGAGGGAGCAGCCCAGCTCTCCAGAGCAAATCCCAACTTCCCCGGTGCCGATGGGACCTCTCTTGTAGCTGGAACAGAGAAGAAAAGGCAAGATTTGTCAGGGCTGAGCTCCTCTGTTCCTGGTCTGTGGCTGTGCGTCCCAGCTAGCTGGGGTCCAGCATCCTCCCTGAGTAACTGCAAAGCCTGCAGCTGGAAGGGAAGTCACGGGATGGGACCATCTCCAGCAGCCTAAAAATGCCAGCAGCAGGGTGTTACCCCAGCTCCTGGCAAGCAGAGCAAATCTGCACGCCCTGCCCTTGCCTAGGGCTGGCACCTGTAGGTAGCATCTGCTGCCCAGAGCCTGGTCCATACCCCAGACCAAGGTCATGACACAATTCTTTTGGGGTTTAACCCTGTACATACAGGACTGCAAGACCCCATGAATGAACAGTTAATGAGACTGTCCCCTTGTGAAAAACCAGGACACTCCTCCAGAGCAGATCACTACCGCACTGACACTGCAGGGACTCAAAAGTCAGGTGTTCTGAATGAGGAAAGCAACCAGCAATAAAATAACCACGAGCCAAGAGAAGCCATGCAGGCAAGAAAAGCCTCGTTGCATCTTCTTATTTTGCATTGCACAAATGTACAAAGACACGCACACATTTCAGCGGTTTTGAGCTTCAAGCAGGATCACATAGTCAACATTTGTACTAAGGAACAATTTCTCTTTTTGTCGACTGGTCAGGGTGCTTCGTAGCTTAAGCCTGGCTTTGAAAAGGCGGGTACAGTCTAAAGGCAGGGGAAGCTGGCTGACCGAACAATCCAATTCATTCTCCATTACTTGGCAGGCCTAGAGCAGAAAAGCGTCTTTCCCGTTTAGACCAGTTAAACAGAGCTATTCATTAAAATTTCACCTTTCTCCAAACTGCTGCACTTCTCCATTTAAAATCTGCCTTTAAGGGAAGACCTCTCTCCTCTGCCACCAACACTCCTCGTCGCCCTGTTTCAAGTCGTCACCCATTTACACATTTACACGCAGTGTTTTCAGATTGCTCTGGTGCTTCCAGCTCAGCAGCAGCTCGCCTTGGCCATCACTACCTGGGTAGAGGCTGGCTTGCTGCCTTAGCACTCAGGGACTAACAGTAATTATCTCTGTTTTGGGGTTGTTTTTTTTTCAGATGAGCACAGAACCAAGCGAGATGGAAGGCTAGAAAGAGGTGGCTGAAACAGAACGTGATTAGAGTATAAAAATAGGTCACTAGGATAATATAACCTTTAGACTCTTGGCAATGTGCCCCCCTTAGAGTCAAGCCTGCGTGCTATATTTCAGGAGAATGTCAGGAATAAAAAAACCCCACAACGCACATCAAAATAAAACCACTGATCATCCCTTAGAGCTTTGCGTGCTTCTGTCTGAACATCACTAACGTTAATTCACTCACTCCTTTTCCTCTGCCCTCATCCTTTTGATCAAGCACAAAATAAATGTTATGCAATCATACCATTAACATCTTCAAAAAAAAAAAAAAAAATCTGTTTTGGCACAGAGGTTTCATTACAGATTTGCTCCGAGTTACACTACCTTAGCAGGGTTCACAGGGACCCACCTCCATAGCTTCAATCCTCACATTTTGTCCATGTTGCAAAACATTCCTGGCATTTCTCCAAAGGAAAAGGTCCAGCAGACAGATAATCATCGCTCAACAAAGCCAGCTCTCAGGTTAACATTACCAGCAGAGGACACTAGATAGCATTAATGGAGCTTCAAGAAGTCACTCAGCTCATTAGTATCGGGTCTCCTATCACCTCACACTCAGTGAATACCAGCAGGTTGGTTTGTGCCTGAACAGGACAGTATGAGAACAGTGATCAAGTTTATAAATGCACAGGAGCTCTGATTTCAGCCCCTTGTGCTTTCTCGAGGAGGTTTTCCTTTTGCTTGCGTTATCAGAGGGATCTGTTTGCGATTGCTGCTTGATCACCCACACCTCACACAGCCACACACAGGTCAGTAATATTCTGCCACACCAGGTATGGACTTGCAATCCCAAAAACCTTGTGATCCTACCCTTTTAGCTCAGTATCAAGCACCACCATTTAGGTAGGGCACGCCCAGCTTTGGCAGATGCAGCCCTTTGCAACGTATGTGAAAAGGGGCAGATTACACCTAAACCAGACTTACTTCTATTTTTATTATCTGCAGTTGCTGAACTTGCTCCAAGCCAAAAAACTATTGGGGAGCTCAGAGTAAAGACTCCCAGTTCACAAAGCAAAATGAGAACCAGAGGTAGATCTTGGTCCATGTTAAATTTCTGATGAAGGTATTAGACTCTCTCAAA
>NW_010311886.1:66330-90656 GCF_000700745.2 Antrostomus carolinensis
AGTTCACAGCTATGAGCACCTGATGGCAACAGAGCACCCAAAGTGCAGAAGCTGCAGCTTGCCCAGTCCCATGGAGTCATTTTGGGGGAAGCCTCCGAGCCCGTGTTTCTGAAGCACTTCTGCTCACAACCCCACTTTCAGGTTTGCACATCCACCTCCACATAGGTGACTCTGTCTGAGGTCCATCACCCCAAATTTGGGAACCACAGCTCTAGATGCTAGCCCAACATTTATTGTTAAAAGAAAATCAGTGTCAGCTTTTAAACTGGCACCGAAACGATCCCGCTGCAGAACCACAAACTCAAAAGTCTGCTAGAGGGTCACAGGGTTTTCTCACCGAGCATCTGAGTCCCTCGTGCAACAGAGAAACGCTTGCTGAAGACCGGCTGAGCACCAGCTACCGAGCGGCCACGTAAGGGACAGACCCGCAGCAGTTCCAGGGAAATAAAGAATGTCCAGAGCTTTAAAACAAGATGTGGGTGGGAAGGACTAAACCGAGCTACTAAACAGTACCAGACAGCAAGCATAGGGCGCTGGAGCTGATCATCTGCAGCACAGACTGAAGACTATTAGAGTGCTGCAGCCCCTTCCCAGCTGAGCATTTTTGGATTACTTCATCCACCGTGCCCTTTTGCAATATGCTAGCTTCAAGAGCTGTGTTATGTTCTGGCTCAGCATCAGCTCCCATTCCCCCACTTACAGTTGCTATAACCAAAAAGACAACTGCAAAATACGTGGGCTGAACGCAAGGAAACAGGGTTTGGCAGGTTGGGATCGTGGATTTTTTTTAAATCTTTCTTTTCTCCTCCGTGGATCTTGGTTCAGAATTGTCCTTTCAGCCCTTGAGTGCAGCCGATGGCTTTTGCAGCACATTGAGTCCGCTGGTTTATGGCAATGTTTTTCTGCTCACTGAACTGGCTCATTCTTTTAGCAGAACAAACTGTTCCACGTTGAGGCAGGAGTTGGCTGTGTTTTAACAAAGGATTTTTTCCCTTCTGACAGTGTTTTGCAAAAGACCCAAAAAAAGGAGTTTGGAGCCAAGTTACAAAAGGTCAGGAGAGGCGATTCAAGCACTGGGTGTAGTTCCTGTATGTCACAGCCAGTCAAGGAAATGGGTGGGGAGAAGAGGAATGGCATTTGGAGCTGCAGTCATATGTATAAAGTGATATTAATGAGGAATGGGCTTTTGAACGAGGACGGCAAGTATGCAGGCACTGTAATTTTTGCTTTACAAGAGCAGGCTTGTTAGGTAGGCTGAGGTCTCTGCAATCATTTATCCGTGTGAAGTATGCATTTGAGAGAGTTCAAGTAGCACTAGCAGCAAGAAAAAGGCAGTCTTATTTGCTTCCCCTCCCCAAGCTGATTTCAAGGAGCTACCGTACTCTCATCTCCCGTCAGCCAAATGAATATTCAAAAGGCTTTTGCCAAGTGAATACCAGTCAATCACCAGCACAATGCTGGGAGAAAGAAATACGGGGCTGAGAGACCTGCGTGGGTCTGGCACCTTGTCCCCTGGGCTCTGCTCTAGCATCCCAGCCATTTTTAATGCAGGGCAAGGAAATCCTCCTGAGGTGTGCTGGGTGCCATGGCTGCTCTGCCTGCTCCTTTCCCTGCCATGGAGCAGGACAGCATTGTAAAAGCAGAGCTGCTGCATGGAGGATGAGCACCCACCAGTGAGGGTGCTATGGGTGGGGAAGGACTCCAGCACTGTGGCCCCAGCAACACAGCCCTCCCTAAGGAGCTGATGACAGATCTTCCCTCTCGCCTTCTACAGGCTGGGACCACAACTGGTTTTGGTGTTGGATGGACAGGTTCCTGGTGAGGCCCCACTCCCTGTTCAGCTGCAGCAGCTGGTAGGGTCAGGGTCTTTCTGTGCTATGCATGGTGCATGGACAAACCAAGATGGCCAACTCTGGCCTTGCAGATGTTGGAAGGAGGGGAGCAAATGGGATCTGCAACAGTTGACAGTATGTCATGTGTAATAGTCAAGTTTTTCCAGGCTTCAAAGGATCCCTGAATAGAAAGAAACCACCCACCACTGGAACATGGCCATTTTTGTGGCTGGAAGGGGCAGATGTTCGACCCCATACAACAATGCAGCACAACAGTTGAGGCTAAGTAAAGAATGCTGCATCCACTTAAAACTGAAGAGGGAAATTAGGGACACTATCTAATTCTAGAACTACCACTTGGTCCTGATGCTTACAGTTGACATACCTACTCTGCAAGAGTGGCAGAGGGTTTTCTTCCATTGCCTTAAATAGACAATACCCTGGCCCAAAGCATTGAACCACAAGAACTTCTGAAGCATATGGTCAGACTGGCAAGTGTTCAGCTCCTGCAGCTGGAACACCATTCGCCAAATAAGTCCAGCTCCTTCTTAGCACCTACATAAGTGACAAACTTCCAGAAGTCCCCAATTCCCAATAGGTCCTGCTGCCATAGAGTAGGGCAGACCTTTAAGAGTGATCAGCATCCTAACAGCCAAACCCTTTGCTGAGATATGGCTGATGAGTAGCCAAGCTTCAGAAGTCCTCCTCACCACAGCTAACATTAGGTGCTCCAACACTTGGTTGCTGAGAAGAGTAGGCATGGAGAAGTACATAGTCTCTACCACCAAACCCTCATCCACTGACCCCTGATGGCTCACAGGAGACAACCTTCTCCCTTTCTCTGAAATACTCACCATTTCTTTTAGGATTGAGAGGAAGAAAAAAATAGATTTTGGATTTCATTCAAGATCCCTGTAGGCAAGATCCAGGCATCCAAATCATGCACCTGCCAGCCAAATGCAGTCCTTGTCGTCTACTCTTTGGTTTGAAAACTGTTTATTCAAAACCATTTGTCAGGCTACCCTGGACAGTATGCAGAGACAGAACAAAGTTCAAGGGTTATTTGTGATATGAACCGTGCTTGTCAGGACTCTTCTCTTTCTCCAGCTGTTTAGTGACACTTGGAATGGACTGTCCTTACTGGAGAGTCAATTATTTTTTTAGTTGAAAACTCACTATCCTCTGTGGGTCAGCTGTGAGCTGAAAGCATCTCAGTTATTTACTGCTGGAAGCTAAAGGAATTTCCTTACTCTCCAAAGACAGACATTTAAAATTAGTTTCAAGTACAGTTGTGATAAACAAATAATGTTCTCCTCCTCTCCTGATTTTTTGTTTGTTTTTTAAATCATACCTGCTGCTCTATCCAGCCTTTTCCTTAGCTGCCCTCTGCAACTCCTCATTTAAAAATCTATTCTCAAGGATGCAGGGGAACTACAGACATCTTCCAAGAAAATTTAGGAAAGTCAGATCCCTGCTTTCAGAGCTCTCTGTTCAACACTCGATTCCCCAGGGACTTCAGTTTTTGAACACCATTAAGAAAACAAAATAAACCACCAAATATATGGCTTTTTACCCCTTCCTATGAAGAGCAGAAGGTTGGGAGTTGGGCTGTTACCTTCTTACAGGGGACAGGGGCTCAGGACTTCATCTCTCTGCCAGCAGCCAGCCAGTGGAGTCTCTTGCTGGCTGGAAAAGGTGCTCACCAGCCCTGTCCACCTACCCTGCTCCATAGCTGGGGCATGGAAAGAGCTTTCATCAGGCTGAGGAAGACAAGAGGTGTTTTAAAACAGCACGATGGTCCAACTACAGGTTTTGGATTGAGGTCTCCTGCAAGCCTGTATTCAAAATATTGATGTACTCATTAATTTGTGGATCTCAAGGCCTTGATACAAGGGGATTAATTTAAAAAATGCAGGCACGCTGGGAGAATTGCTTCCTTGCCATGTGTTAGCGAGTCTGCCCATGAACTGCCAGCAATTACTGAGCCTCCACTCTGTATTCAAAGCTCTATACAATGGAGTTTATTATTTTTAAGCCTTTCAAACATCAGTGTAGCGAACTTAAGAGTGCTATTTGGAAGATTAAGATATGAACACCACCATATTATTCAATTTAGCTCCAACACTGAGTATTTATTTCTGTAAAGAGAGTCACAGCTAATACTACATTTCCAACTGCCAACAGAGACAAATACTTACAGCTTTAAGTCACATTGCAGCATAGTCTTGTAAACCAAATTTAGGAAATAAGAACAAGGAAATTACTATCATTATGCAAATAGTTCCCAATTACTGCCAAGCCATACTGAACCTATCTTCAGGTCTTGGCCATAAGCTTCAAAAAAATATACCTGTAGAAATTACAGCTTGAGGAAATCCCTGCTTTCTGTGCATGCAGCCAGGTATGAAGTTACTAGTACATCTCCAACAGCTGTATATTAGTTGAGTTTTCTAAATATTTCATATGATCATACAACTGCAAAGAGGCTTGCCACCACCTCCTCACCCCAGCTCACTGCCTGCTTAGGGCAGTCCTGGCAAGAGGAGAGCTCTGGGTTCTGACAGCGATGTGCAAACTTCCTGACACGTGTTTGGGTCTTGTTCCCATGTTCTCAGCCCATGTGGAAGAACCTTTGGTCCCATCCCTATAAGCAGGTGCTGGCTCACCTTGAAAGAACACCACCACGTGCTTTTCCAAAGAGCCCTGCACAGCCCCCTTTGCAGAACTAAGGCCACTGCTGAGCAGCATCGCTGGCTCGGCTCCCCACTGTCCTGTTTTGGAACCTTTATGGGTGTCATAGAAACATACAGCTCCAGCCAGGAGGGACTCCTGGAGGACATCTGGGCCAACCCTCCACTCCCACCAAGGAGTTTCCATCAATTCTTCACCAGACAGGCGAAGCTTCCTATCAGTACCGAGCTCCTGCTTCCTATAACCTTCTGCTGCGTGGGTACAGAGCAGCTTTCTGGCCACTTGTGCAATTTACAGGGACCTTTGAGTAATACTTCTTCCAAAAATCTAGATAAATTGCTCAAAAAAAAAAAAAAGAGAAAGAAGAAAAAAAACCCAAGCCATAAATGTAGACAGGTCCCAGGGCTTTTCACCCCTTGCTCTGACAACAGCAAATATTGCTTACCAATAGCTGCTTTATTTGCCCAAATCAGACGTGCAGACAGGTGACATAAAGGGAAACGATGGGAGAAAAAAGGGAAAGGACTTGTGCCTGTTTTCTATCATTATGCTACTTAAAGGAGAGCAGACTGCTGCGTTTTGCCCTCTTGAAATCATCCCACCCTTCGCAAACAATTGTGTGAGCTGGATGAGACTGGGTGCAGGACTAGCAGGATGGGAACAACATCCTTGCAGGGCAATAAGGGAATAATCAAGGAATGAAATGAAATAAGAGTAAATAAATAATAAAAAAATCAGTTTGCCTATTTGAAGGCTCTCATTTCATTAGAGCTGATTTAACCTGAAGTCTTTGGAGAAAAGCAGTCTTTCAGGAATCTAAAATTTCCCAGCCCTTCAACCGAACATGGAAAAGTTCTCATTGTAAAATGTACCAGGGATAACAGAAATATTCCTGATTTACACCACCAAAGGCAGCATAGCCTATGTTATAACCTCAGAGAAAGAGAAATCAAGACTTCTCCCTCCTTTTTCAGAAAGAAATGAAGGATGGTCTCATTACACCAGTCTAAAACCTTCATCATCACCATTAGGGTGAATGGTCCAGTATACATTATTAACTCTGTTTAACATAACTATGAGAACAGCAGGATAAACTAAACTGCAGGAGGAGTCAACACAGGGGATGACAATGTAAAAATAACATTTATGCTGTGTCAGCAGGCAGTCTGCAAATACAAGAATGGGGATGACCGCCTGGCTCGGGGGCTTGGTAATGGCATGATGGAGCCTTTCATTTCTAGGGCAGCAGTGGGAATCACAGCCACATTGGCAGAACGTGGTCCTCCAGGCACCTGCTTTCTTTCTTGGGCTGGGAGAGAGCAGACTTGGCAGCATTTTAATGATACTGCACCAAAATGACAGCGTGTCACACTGGATAAAGCTCAGGACAGCAAGAATCCCCTCCATACACAAGCCCACAATCACCTGCTGGCAAAAGATTAAGCGAAGAGATTGTCTACAGTGTCAGGGGAGCAAGGGAAAGAAGCATCCACAGCCTGCAGGACTTGTCCCCCAGTCAAGTCAGAAGCAGCTAAGGTAGCTTCACAGTGAAAGCCTGCAAGGATAATATTCTTAAGATCAATCACACAAGTCCTTGCATCAAGCTGTTTACCCAAATGTCCAGGATCAAGCAGAGCAGCCATGCAAGAGTGTTCGTTAAGTGACCTCTCCCTGGATTAATGCTGTAGAACTGTACGTACCTTCCAGGGACAGCTGGGAAAGTGGTTTGCAGCACTGTCCA
The DNA here is from genome assembly GCF_000700745.2 of Antrostomus carolinensis. Taxonomy (NCBI): domain Eukaryota; kingdom Metazoa; phylum Chordata; class Aves; order Caprimulgiformes; family Caprimulgidae; genus Antrostomus; species Antrostomus carolinensis. Next base: position 72,595 of record NW_010311886.1, read on the forward strand.
AAGCACTGAAGAGCTACACTACCCCTGGTTTTGAGGTTCTTCTAGACCACCTGCTAGACATCAAAAGGACCCAGCACCCAAAATTCAGGGTCAGCTGCTCATATCCATACCCTTCATTCTCTTCCCCCTTCTTAAAATCAGGCACAAGTCTCATCACCACCTGGCAAGTGCTGGTGAGTGGTGAAAAGCTGCTAGTGAAGAACATACCCTCACCTTTTAGCTTACACAAGTTGCCCTCTTGGGCAAGGTCCCATGGGACTGCAGCTCCCCCCTGGCCAAGCCTTGCTCATAGGAGGATATTCAAGTTATAGGGAACAACACACCACTTGCCATCCCCCAGAGCACACAGGTGTTCTGAAACCATTCACCAGGGATCATCTACATTAGGGAATTGCTGCTAGCCTCCTCCTTGTTGCCCGGCATCTTCTCCTCATCCCTCCCTTCCTCTGCCAGCACTTATTTCCATGACATTTTAGAGTCTCCCTGAGGGACACTTGCCAAGCCTCTTTCCAGAGCATCTCCTTTTAGAATCCTCCATGACACAACTCTGAATGCTCTCAGAAGTCACACGTCCGTGTGAACTTCCATACACACACATGCCAGTCTGGAGCTTACCCTCCCCAATGCACAAAGCAGCTTGAACAATTAAAAGACCCACAACTTAGGGAAGAGTCTATAGCCTTAAATGTGCATTATCCCAGGGTGAGGATCACACAAACCATGCAAGGGGAAAAGAAGAAGGTTACACAGGGTAAGTGCCTGAAGATGCCACATCCCCTATACTGACAATTTGATTTCTTCTCTTTTACCAGTGTCAGGCCTGCTGCACAAGACACAGTTTTACTGAGGCAGGGTCTAAGGGGATACCTGGCAGACCTACCTGAAGTCTGAGGTTTACAACCTCCTAGTCTAGAAGCAGCCCCAACCTGTGATCCTGCCCCGCACAGCACACACTGCCAGCTGCCCAGCATCTCACCCAGCATGTCATTAAATAACTCAAGATACCTTGAAGAAGAAAGGACTTGAGGTTTTGGTTTTTGAGAAGGACAGAAGGGAGATGAAAGCAAAGTTTCTGTCCAAAAGGGATGGATTTTCCCAGATGCTGGGCCATGCCTCTTGCACAGGTGATAAAATCTTCATACGACAAATATTCACCCCAAAGATGAAAGAGCTGGCCCCAATTTACATTCTGCTGCTAAGCTGCTTTGGTGTGCTTCTCAACAACCTGCACGAGCCATTGCACCCAACTAGATAACCAGGGGGAAATAGTTATCTGTATTTTCACTATTTCTGGAGAGTCAGATATTCCCCAGGAGCATTTTTACCCACCCACAAGATGGTCACGCTTTCTTTTTCTTCTCCATCCAGGCTCTTCACACACTGGCTATGGAAAAGGGCCTGGACTGCCTTCCCACTGCCACAGCTCCTGGCTGGAAGGGAAATGCTGTCACCGGTGTGTTACAGAAAGGGAAATGAGGCACAGAGCAATTTTAAATAACTCACCCAAGGTTACAGGAAGCTTATAGCAAAGCAAGTAATTGAACTTGTGAGTCCCCAGGCTAGTTATTTATCAGAGATCATCCTTTTAATGGGTCACCTTTAGTCAGAAACTCTCCCAGTTTGCATACAAAAGCACTGCCAAGAGATTATGCTGAATTATATCGGCACAGAGAATTATTACGAGTTTCCCTTCCAGTCCAACACACTCAGAGGGTTGTTTTGGAAATAAAATGAAATAAAACTTGCAGCATGTTTGGTGTGCTGGAACAGACAACTCGCTGAGCACTGCAGACAGCTGAACCACCAAAGTGCTTGTAAAGCTCCAGATCAAGCAGGGAGATAAGGAGGTGTTTTTCCTCTGCAGTTAATCACGTTGTTTTGAAGGGTGGCCTCCAGTGAGTTAGAGTTTACCAGTTCCCCAGTTTCACCTTGGATTTGCATCTTCATTCATAAATACCTCTGGATGAAACAGAATATTGCAGCCTTAGCTCTGAGCCAAACATCAAAAAGCCTTTTCCTTTGACAAGGCCTCTCCTTGAACCTGGTATGCCATTAATTTGTGTTGCTACAAAAGCAACTGAATGGACGTTATCCACGTTTTCATGGGTCATGGGCACAGTTCTCTGCCTTCCATAAAAAAAATCTGCCTACAGCATCTCTCAGCATACCTCAGTCCATTCACAGAAACTAGAAATGGCCTTTGCTGGAGCATTCCCTGCTCTTGGGGTACCCTCACCAGGCAGGGCTGGTTGAAGGCATCTCAGGGGCATCCAGGCTGGCTGCTCTTGCATGTAAACAGGAACAGCAAAACCCAAAACCTTCCAACAGACAGATGCAGTTTTTAATACAACAGACAATCAAACCACATCCATGGATATCTACAGCACTCAGATAATTTTCAGCTGATGACAAAGAGTGAAAGTGTTGGGCAACAGGTTTGGAAAGAGCCATGCAGGATGGAATTCGCCTTTCACAAAATACAATGCAGGCTGCACAGGGGGGGAGTCAAAACAGCTAGTGTGGGTCTAGCCAAGAAGTTTATGCAGCATTTAAGCATCCAGTGGCCTCATCTTTCTGTGTACAAGCAATTTAATTTGTCAAACTGCTATTGTATACACGCCCTGAGCAGACAGGTCAATAAGAAGTAAGTAGGAAGGGAAAGGGATGCAAGGGCACCAGGAAAACAGCTTCTGAGCTGAGAGCTTGGAAAACTTTACAGTTACACATAGTGACTGGGGAGATATGAGAATAAAAACAGAGGCAGACCACTGCAGTCAGTTCCCAGAACAGCTTCACAGCTCCACGCTCAGGGCTACAGCCACCTGCTTGGGGAATGATGAGTGTTATTGAGTGATAACCCCCAACCATCACCTTCCTAGGGAGCACCAAACTCCCTCAGCTCAACAGGAAGAGGGAAGGAAGAAAAAGAAAGAAAAAGAGAGAACTTCACCTCCACTGACACACTGTTACAGGGAAAAAAAAAATTACCCAAGCACTACTAAATTAAAGATATAAAGGACAATTCTGCTTTGCAAAGCCTTCAAGTTGGGTTTCTTTACTTTGTGCTCTGCTGCAGATTTGCAGGTGAACATTTGCTCTCGTGAAAAGTTTCTCTCAGATTTGGGAAATTAAATGTATCTTTTCCTCATCTGTTCTTTACTGGCAGAGCAGAGGCAGCTGTTTGGGGGAACAGCTGATCACAGCCTTGTGAATACGATAACCCAGCTCCAGCCCATTTCACTTTAAGGCTACTCACCAGAAGACTGCTGTCACTCCACAACACCCGACCATAACCCCCGGTGAGGAGCACCTTCAGTGCTGTAGCTGGAACCAGAGATTTCATGCAGAGCACCCAGTTTTGGGAAAGCACCACATGCTTTTCACGCCATGGGTCCTGTCTTCTCTACAACCACACCGTCTGCCTGGGATGAACCCCTCTGCAAGAACCAGCTCTGCAGAAGCACCTCTAGTAGGTTATAAGCAACAAGACCAAACTAGCAGCTGTGGGCATCCAGATCCATGGGCATTAAAAACAGGGCTGAAGAGGCGTGACATCAACTATGTCAAAAATTTGCTTGCTTTGAAATCCTACTCCTGCTTATTTATGTTACAGGAGTACCCAGAGGCCTCTGCCAAGCCAACATCTGCCCCACAAAGCTCAGGCTCGAGAAGTGCATTTGCACATGTAATGGCTCTGCAAGGATGTCACAAAGGTTGTTAACTTAGACAGGTCTAAGATTGATTCATAGAAAGGTTGAAATCAAGGGGTAAAAATAACATTTCCAACACAGCAGTGACATACCAAGTCCTTAATCCAATGGACTATTTACAGGCCAAGAGCATTCCTTGCTGCTCTTACCTTCATTTGTAAAATCCAAGTCAACAATGGCTTTGGAAGAGCCTGTTTGAAGGCAACAAGCAGCACAAGGAACATCCAAACTGGGATTTGTAGGACGGGAAGTTAAGTAATTGAAGGGACAACTAAGCACAGCTCACTACATTCTGCTCCACAATCCAAGTGCTGAAAGTTGAAAACTCAAAACATTTCCTCCCTGAATGCATTAAATTCCCATTTTCTTATTCCAAAGTCTTCTACTTGCTTCAGCATCCAGATATGCACTTCCCAAACGCACTGCTAGGAATAGGGTGTTGTAAACAAAGTTTTACAAAAAAAAGGAAGGTTAACACACAACATATTTTTCCCATTACTTCAATACATCCTGCAAGCTGTGCAAGCTTGGTAAAGAAAGAGTCTATTTAAAAATCTAGGGTGGGGAAGAATTAGCTCACCAAAACCATAAACAGATTTGCTTGGCACTTTCAGTCCAAGAGAAAAACAAGACAGGCTATGTGCATATTGATGCACACAATAGCACGATCATTTTAAAAACAAATTAATTGGGAGGGAGAGGACACCAGAGGAGGGTGAGGGGAAAGGAGGAGTGGAAAGAAAGGGGCCAAGCCCTAGAGCAGAGACCCTGAGTTTGGTTCTCAAAGCTCCCTAAGAAGACATTGGAAAGCCTCCGTGTGCCAGCACAGGACTGTGAGCACGCAGGGAGGATGACACATCTTGCTACAATGCCACGATCTGTCTCTGGGTGCAAGCCCTCGAGTAATAAACGACATTATTTTCTGCAGATGTAACACAAAGGAATCCTTCCCACTTACCCAGTGACCTTCCACACCGAACATTCAAATACATTATTACTGTCTTTCAGTGGCAAATACCAAGGGATAGAAAATTTAATTCCCTTCTCCCCACTCACCTTCCCAAGAAGCCCTGACTCTGTCTACCAAGGCAAGGTGAAGCTACAAAAGCTTTACCCTCTTCCTCCTGCTGTAAAATGATAAGACAACCCAGAGAGCAACAACGTGAGCTGCATTTGCAAGGTTACTGCCATAAAGTATTTGAGGACCCACCTAGTGTGCAATGAATCGAGGCAGCTTCAAGGAGGACAGCTCTCAGGAGGCTGAGGGTGCACGTGGATCCCAGCACTCCACGTGCTACAGCAGGGTCCATTAGTTTATTCCTACCAGTTTCACAGACTGGATTTAGCCTGCAGAACTGGAAGTGTGTCAGGAAAGCTACAGCAAACAGCATCAGTCCAGCCGTTGTACTCCCAATGCTGATTATTTAATAAAGTCTAGAAACAAGCAGTCTCCAGACATGCCACATGCTGGATAGAAATCACTCTAGGGTTTGAAAATCCCCATTTCCACGGGGACACTGTCATTTATCACACAGCCATGATTCCCCCCCCCCAATGTGCTCACTAATGCTTAACCATAGAGCTTCATTTCTTACAAATAAAATAGCTTTGCTCTGGTATGAGACCCAGTTTCTTCTTCAAAAATCTGGAACGGTGTAATGGAAAACCAAAGTGTTCTTTCCAAGCACACTTCCATCCATAGAAGCTAAGGGGAAAATGCATCTCTCTCCTGACACTTCATCCACACCATGGGACAGATGAACATTTATTAAGTTATATAGATTCTTAGGGGTGGGGGGAAAAAAAAAATCCATCAGTGGTCTAGCACAAAGACAGAGGAGCACCAGCCAGGAGAAGAGTACAAACACGCAGGGATATCTGAACTCTGTCCTGTCCAAAGCATGACGTTCAGAAGCAAAAAAAATTGCCCCCTTCCTGGGGAATTCCTGGGAGGACAACCCACGATCCATACCAGGCATGGAGCAGAGCAGGGCTCAAAGGTTAATGGAGCAAACCAGGCCACGATCACTTAGTTCAGCCCTTGTGCTAGAAAAACTTCCATAGGAGAATTCTGCAATACAGTGAAATACACATTTCTCCAGGCTCCATGAGACAGAAGGTGCACGGTGAGCATCACACACAGAGCCCGGGGTGGCAGTGGTGACCTACCTGCACGAGGGACCACGTCCTCGGCCCGTTGTTCTCCAGTTCCTCCTCCGCACTCGTGCGCATCTTTGAAGTGTCTGCAGTCACTTCAGCTGCACCGGGATTCAGGGCTGGAAGAGATGATGTTACACCAAAAATTACTGCTGTACCTCCAAAGGAGAAGATGTTCCTTAGATAGTAAAGGCTAAAATTAAATATAAAACATCGATCAATTTAAGGTGTTTCCCAGCTCACACCATCTTCCCTGCTGCCCACGCCCAGCGAAGCTGTAGTACATCTTCAACAAAGCATCCCAAAACACTCATCTTTGATTTCTTTTCTTTTTTTCCACTCAATTAGCAAAGACATCATTTATCAGAAGTTAACCAAATTTGCGGAATTAATCGCCAAGCACTCAACTGTGCTGCTTTTAACCCAGGAAAAGTACAAACCTCCCAGCTGCGGCGTGCTGAAAACCAGGGACGCTGCTCCCCAGCTCTCGGCTGCTGTTCATGGGCTCGGTTCGTTAACAGGACTGGAAACCTCAATGGTGGAGAATATATTTAAAGAAGCAATCACAGCACCCTGACTGACACTGCCGCAGCCTGCAGCTATATATAACCTCCAGCTTCGCTTTTAGCTCCGGGCTTCCTCTCTCTCCTCCATTTTCCTTTGCTGCCGTCCAGTCCCCGTTCCCTCATCCCCGGAGAAGCAGCAGAGCCAGCCCAATGTATTTCATAATTTCTAAACTTAACCATCTAAAGGGATAACCAGCCAAGTGGATTTCTGGGATTAAGTTCAGATCAGGGGAGAAAACAGCATATTGAAAAACAAAGAGTCACTCTGGAAATAGGTGAGCCAGAGCTCGTAACGAGGATGAAAAATAGGAAAATTACGTTGTGATTTCTGAGTAAAGGAAAATTTAGGCTTGTTTGCTGGTCCTGCCAGAGCACAGCCAGTGACAGGTTCTCCTTGCCCAGCAACACATCCCAAGTGTCTCTGTGCTTCAGCCAGCCTGTGTGTTCAGGCTGAAGTCCCCTGCCAAAGCCCCGCTGATCTGCTGCTCAGGTTGGATCCTGCTGACCATACCCTTTGCTCACAACCGGTGAGTTTCTCTCATTAAAATAAATAAGTAAATAATTGGCATGGAGAGATTTAACCAAATACCTAGCACAGACGCATGACAACTTGGGAAGGTGCTCCCTGACCTCATCCAAAATCCTGCAAACAAGACGCATCCACTCTGTAACCGCACACACCAAACCCTAGCAGGAGTTAAAAAAGAACATTTTAAAAACGCAAAGGAATTGGACATGTGTTGAAGGATGTATAAACATTTGGGTGTCCTGACACTCCCCACGCTTGGACAAAGCTTCCCCCAGACCCTCAAATATATCTTATTTGCTGTATATTATTTTCCCTGAATTAATTCACAGGAAAGGCAAAGCGAGCACAAAACTAAAGGAAAATTCAGCCCCAAGTCTGGCAAATCACAAGGGTTCTGAGAACAAGAAAAAATGCTTTAAATGCCTGCTACATGCCACAGCTTTTTCTTTTTTCCTTGCTTTTCTTTTTTTCTGCCCTAAAATGAAGGGAAGGCTTATTCTGAACCAATTAGGTTTCAACACACTTGGAAAGATCCCAGTGCTGAATGCCAGGACCTTGACATAACAGGTGACAACCTTTTCTATGCCAGAAAAAGTTTAACATATAATAAGAAACAAATATTAGACTGCTGATGGAGTGGGTTTTTATTCCAGCAATTTGTGCAAATGTCCTGTAAGGACTTGCACAACACTATCATCTCCCAAACACAGTGATAACAGCACAGCCCCAGCTGCTGATCTGCCATTCCTCCTTCCGTAACGTTACTGCTCCTCTCCCGTTTTTATATGACCTCTCTCTGCTACGGTAGGTTTAATATCATTCACGCCCCCCTTTAGGGATTTAACATATGTCTAAGACTTTAACAAACAAGATTTGGTGATCCTCAGATTACTTAAATTAAGAAGAGTGACCTTGATCACAGCACTCTGAGCAGCTTCACGCTTCCTGAAATTAAAGGTGGTTTAAACAGAAACTTAAGCTGGGGGCAGAGAAAAATCTGAGTTTCCCAAAAACTTGTTCTGAAATACGGAGCAAAAATCCTGCAAATTTGGCACCGTGAGCCACTATTACCCTGTCAGCTGCTCCTTGAACCGCCCGAAACTGCTGCTTCAAGTAAAATAAAATAGGAGAGAGCTGGGACAAGGGGGCAGGGGCTGGGGTTTCCTCCGAGCAGCACATGCAACAGTTCAGCTGCTTATCACTGGAACAGCAATAAGGATGACCAAGGCCTGTTTTTTTTCCCCTAACTTCTTTCAGATATTAAAATCTCAGCATCTGATAGCCACGATACACTTGGGTCCTTCTGTCTCGGGGATCTGCACTGTCTGCCAAAGCCACTGATCATCGTCACTGTCCCACTGCCATCCTTTCCAAGTCTGACCTCTTCCTCAGGTTTGAGAGAGCAGCTCAGATCCTGGAAATAGCTCGAGAATGGAGGATATATTCCCCAAATATCAGACTCGATACAGAGAATAAGTCATCCTCATATACCTGGGGTTTTCAAATCTGTAAGGCCTGGACCAGCTGGGACAGCGGGCTCGTAAAAAGGGAGAGAGGAGAGAAAGACGTGCAGGGATCCACTGAGGGTCTGTACTTTTAAAAGTCAGAACCACTGCAAAGCCTCAAGAACTCAGATTATTCTGTTTTCCTTCCACCTGACAACCCCATCCCAGATTTATTTATTTTTTTAATGGCTGTTAGCTCTCTTCATGCTCTCTTTTGGAGGTTTGTTGGGTTTTTTTTGGAGGTCCCTTCCATCCCCTACGATTCTGTGATTTTGTGATTGAACAAATAAGATGATGTGCAGTGATACACAGCTGCGGTCAACGAAGAATGGATGCTTTTACCTGGCCTGAGATTTTGCACCTTGTTTGTGAATCAGTAGTACAGATTTGCTCCTTGCAGACTATACAACAGTTGTTCTCTGCAGAAAAAAAAGGAAGCTGGCATCAGACCAGCATCTTTGATAAGACTCTTGGAGGAAAAAGGGTGCAGAGGACACTGCAGAACCTGGTCCTGACCTGCAAAGGATGTGCGTGAAGGAAACATCTCAGCCATGTGGGACCTCCTGAGACAGCCCAGCAGAGACTGTCCTGTCCTGCAGGCTCTGCTGAGTGTGGGATGCTGTTTTAAAAAGGTTCCCATTCCCAAGGTAAAATTAAAGGACTGAAAAGTTACCATTAAGAATTTCTAGAGTGGCTTTTTATGTTTCTCCAGTATTTACACAGAGCTGGGAACTTGTCTTCACTGGTATGTCTTTAATGAGAAATAGCTATACTAAAGGCAACATCACTCACAGCCCCTCTCTGTCTCTTCCAACTGAACCGAGCCAGACTCCTGGAATCAGGACTGTATCATCGAGAGAGGCGACTCATACAATTTAACATCCATAACATTCAATTTTAGAATCAAAGAGCATAAAATACGTCTAGCCAACATCTGCTTTTGTGAAGAGCCATGCAAACTTATATTATCTTTAGTCACTTCAATCTTTTTAAGTGTCTGAAAATTTAAGCCCCAGCACATCACTTGTCATCTCTTTCTTATTTTAGATTGAAAACAACCCTTTCTAGCCTCAACACTCCATGCCAGCACTGGAGGAAGGGAACACAGGAAAGCATCGAGACAACTCCCACTTGCAGGAGAGTAAACCACACCTTCATTGCACAAGAGTGACCATCAAGAAATATTAGAAAGCTGTTTCCAAGCCATTTTCATCTTCCAACAACTGATGCTCCACAAGCTCTTCAGACCATCAAATCCAGTTGTTACTTTTAGGCAAAGTATTGCCCAATAGTGAGTCCGAACTTTTTTCTCTACGATTTTAGGATGGTGACCTCTTGCCCTATCCATTGAATGTGGAAAGCAAGTGCCACTTTCCCTTTTAGGCACCTGTAGATGTATTTCCTCCCTCCCTCTTCTCTTATCTAGAGCCAAACAACTCACCTTTGTTCAGACCAGAGGTTTCTAGACCTCCAGTCAATCTCCTTACAAGCCTCTAGACTTCTTCCAGCCAACCTCCTCCCTCCTGCCAGAACCAGAACACCTTTCCCCCTGCTTCTGCACTACACACCCATCTACTCCAGGTTGTTTATTTTCAGCTAAGGAGAGATAAGTTTTTTGCCCAATCTTCAAGAATTTACAAGCAGATAGATACATGGATCAATTCACATCTACCTTAGTCATTTTTTTTTCCATCACAAAAGGAAAGAATTCTAGAACTATTCCCATTAAGCTAAAAATTGCTATTGCAGACTTTAAAAAAAATAAATAAATCCTATTCAGGTTGGATTTAAACAAGGGGTATAGGCAGCAGCGAGGGTTAACGCTCAGCAAATGGCAGTCAGCTTCTCACTCCAAAAAATGGAAACAACAGACTCACACTCCTCTCATTTTTGTTTCGTTGCCCATAAGGATGCTCTGAGGACGACAGAGGACACCAATATCTAAATTTTACTATTTATTATTTGGGAGCAGAAACCCTTTGTTACATGTTTTATGCGGGGCCTAACGGGGCTCTGATCGTACATGTGATTATCCAGTTCAGCCAGAACAGAAGAGCACTGGTTTCCCTTTTGTCCAAAAATGTCAGGCCTCCAGCATCCCCCAGGACCTGGCTCCGTTCCTGCACTGCCTGGAGGGTTTTGCATCCTCAGCTCCAACTCCTGCTGTGGGCTGGAATATTCTGGCATAGGGAACCCTGTCAGTCCCCTGGGATCTGCTCTCCATGCTGAGTAACGCATCTGAACAGTCAATACATTGAATAACATATGTGAACAGTTCCTCTGCCTTTATCTGCAGCCTCTTCCAGCTGCAATTACTGGTCCCATTCACAAAAAGTTTGTGGGAGCAAGGGGACAACAAAAACAAAAATAAGTGTGTTTTTTAAAAAAAATAATTTGCCTTTGACCAAGAAATCCACTCCAAGCACACTGGGACTGCCATTAACTCAGGTATAAAAAGCCTGGAGCCAGCAGTGACAACACTATTATAATACAAATTATGAATACAAGGGACCTCATCGCGCTCAGCTTCCACACACAGCTTGGCTAAAGCCAAAGGATCCTTTTTTTTTTTTTTTTGGTGCATGGACCTTGCAAACTCCACAGTTACCAAAGAAAAAACACACTGCCAGTTTTTATACTGTCCACAATATCTTTTTAAGGTGATTTGTCATTTAAACTGTCAGCCTGAAATCTAATCATTTTTAAAAATGAATAAAATATTATGTATTACATTCACAGGCTGCAACCACTGCCAAATTCCTCTGTCAATTTTTATGGGATTACAATCACATTCCTCTTTTAATGTTTTATTCTCTTGTTTCTGTGCCAAAGAGATGGGAAAGAGAATAAACGGCTACTTAAGGACAGTGTATGACAATCAAAACCAAAACTGAAAATGGAGCAGGGAATGATGCTCAGCAAGAGCATCCACAGGTGTTGGCTGTAATGTAGCAGCCAAGACGCTTTCAGACTCCACTGTCATTTTAAAGCAAGTTTTCCTATTAAAAATATTTTTTTTAAAGGAAAAGTATTTTTAATTGGGAATAAATGCATGGGAGGACAAGGTTTATGTTTCTGCCATTGAGAAATAACAGGCTCTTGCATAAACCAGAAACAGTTCAACTCAACAGTGGACACAAAGGGAAGGTCAGTGGGACCCAGAGCAGATAGAGGAGCTGAGGAACCACAGCCCAGTCCCAGAGGCTGCACATTCTCCCTTACTCCTCCATTTGCTGCTCAGAAAACCCTACCACCTTGTCTTCTCCCTAAACTCTCCTCCTACTTGAGGTGGTGGAACTGATGAACGGACACATCTCTGGTCTTCCCAGTTTGCTCTTCCCACTACGAACAAGCCCTGTCTGAGCAAAGTGCCAGTCAGGTCCTGATCCCAGCTCCTGCAGGGACCTGGTTGGGGCTAAGCCTGGGGAGACTTACACAAAACAAGGGTTTCAGCATTTATTAGTCAGAATCTAAATGTCTTCCCCCCACCCCCCCTCAAAAAAAAAAAAATGCCTGGAGCACAATAGTGCTCGTTTGTACAAAGAGGACAAACAAAATTGTCTGGAAAAGGAAGCAAAACCTTATTCACCCAAATTAATGGGCAAATCTTACAACATGAACACAACAAAAATGTTAGGTTTGGGTTGTTTTCCCCCTACAAGGCACTTTTTTTTTTTTTTTTTTTGGACAGTGTGCCTTTATAAAAGGACTCTTCTGAAAGCACTTCTCCTGTGAAACTCCCCCTCCAACAGCTACTGTTACAAGTCTGTCATAAAAGACGTATTCAGCAGGGTTTGGCACACGAATAGCACCCAAAGTGGCACTGCCAAAGCCTCACAATTTTATCACGAGCTTCAAAATATTTGGAGAAAGAAAAGATGTTCTTGCTGGGAGGATCGGCTAGGAGAAGCTTCAGCTCTTGGGGTCATGAGAACCTCAGATTTCATCTGGGAGAAAAAGAATAAGGATAGATAAGTGTCTAGACATGATTCTGGATGAAATCTCTCAAATAGGAATACAAACGTGATTTTCAAGGACTGATGGCCAGGCAGAAGGAACTCTTGATGGGTTATCACTTGGTTTGATCCAGCTTCAGGATTCTGCAGAGTCTCCCAGTGACTTCGGAATATTTTGGGGGGGGGAACCATGCTGTGAACTTCAGCTGTGGAAGTACCATCAGAACAAATGCTTCACCAACGCAAAGGAGAGTGGCCGTCCCCAGTACCGCATAGTTCTTCAACCAGCACTCAACTACACACACAGGAGCAGAGCCACGGAGGTCCTGTGTGGCTGGAAGTGTGGACTTTGGAGCTCAGCTGAACAGGGACACTCTGCTTGCCTAGCCAGGGTACGTGCCCATGATCTAGCCACCTAACCCTGCCAAAAAAATCCAGGAGGTCTTGCCCTGTCCTCCCTCATCTTCCTGTCCTTACCCCTGTAGTCTCTCCCCATCCCTTAGCATGTGCCAGACCTCTCCAAGTGCTTCTGCACCAGCAGAAAGCTGTCTCCTGTTCTCCCTAACCATCAGAACAGATCTCAAAACCTCTAACTTAAGCTTGCAAGGGAAATATAAACAGAAATAAAACCCCACACTGATTACACAGCATAGCAAGGCAGGTCCATCAAAAGCTCACGAGATGCACAGGTCATGATGGAGGAAAAAAGTCCCGGTGGCATGGACAGAGAGCTTTGCTGTTTCTGTAGAAGAGGGGTTGAGCTCACAACACAAGCGTGTAACACCTATAGGGTATCTTTGCAGAGACATATGTACACACACCCAACGGCAAGCACAGCTCTCCTGTCCTCCCGCTCCTCCCTTCCATGCCAGAAACAAACCCCAGTCAAACCAGACCCAGCATCCACGGTGCAAGAGAAAAGAAACATCTCAGCAATGAATAGATTTAAGCTGGAATCTCCCAAGGGATGGTATTAAAATGAGGGAGAGAAGAAGAAAATAAACAGAGGAGAAAAGAATCAACTTGCCAGTATCAGCCATGCCAACTTCTAAGACCGTAAGTCAAGCCTTGAATGCCACGGCATCGGCTCCCAGTCTTGGATACTGGGAAACAACCAGGCTAATGTGGGGTGGTGAGAGAACGGCATCTCCCTACCCCTCTCTTCCCAAGAATTCCCATGTTCCAGCTTTTCTCCATAACTGTGAAGCTCTGGAGGTCTTTTTTCCTTTAAAAAGCTGAGATTTTTACTGAAGTCCCTGGTTTCGAGTGCTGGGCTTTAATCCAAGTGTCAGACATCAGGAGACAGCACTGGGCTGCAGGAGCTGGCCACCAGCCGAACCCTTTTCCAACCAACCAGCTCAGCTGGGGTCTGGATTTGAGAATCCACACCGATGCATTTCTGAAGGATTTCAAAAAATGCAGAGTTTAACCCCAAAACTGTATCATGCAGCAGGAAGCACAACTCTATAAATACATCACCATGCACCACGCTCACCAAGTCCAGCTCTAAATCTGGTTCACCCATCGGTCGCAGAAAATATAAATATTCTCCCTGGTTTTCGGTGCAATATTCCCAAGTTGATCCACAGAACCTATGGAGTCACCAAGCTATAATTAGAGGTTTATTATAAAAGGTGTTTGGGATGCCTGTCAGCACTGAAGGACACTCTGTATTTAAGGTACCCTTAACACACGTAGCGACAGCGAGCCTGTTTTTTTGGCTTTCATAAAAAAACCCCAACTTGTTTACTCACCTCAAGTGACTTTTCTTGGTCTCTGCTTTGCGAGAGTATTTCCAGCCTCTAACTTGATTAGTGGCATTTTAAAAAGGCAAAAAGAAAAAGCTATCACTGAAGTGGTTTAAAAGATGCGTTTTTATCCATAGCTCGTAATGTGATTATCAGCTAAATCTCTCTTTTCATCCAAAAAAATAAAATAAAAATAAAAAATCGGATGCAGGACATGCACATTCACTCATTCATTATTGTAGGATTGTTGACATTAGCTTTTATTTTTAGAAAAACATGAAGTGTGGAGGGGAAATGAAACAATGAGATACTTCTTTGAGACCATCTCGAACATTTGGAAAATCTGCAAAGAAAAGCCCGTAGAGTGATCCGCTTGCACATCTTCCCCCAGCGCGCCGGGCTCGGGCTTATACAACAACAAATACTGTTTCAAAGCACTTGGACTGCCATCACTTTTGGTTTTTTTTAATAATGTCTGACAACATCACCATATCCTGAGCCTTTGCAGGGAGAGAACCCGAGAGCCACACACCAGGGATGCTCACTGGGACCCGGCCTCCCTCCTGGTTGTCACCCCATGGGGTGACTCTGGGCAGCTCTCATTCCCCACACCAAAAACAGGAGACACACCAGATCACCAGCTTGATGCCAGAGTATTTTTCCCTTTGCAGGCACCTCCAATGGGCCTAATCCTGCCAAGACCTTAATAAAAAGGCTGCTCCATCAAACACAGCGGGATTTCTCACCTTTGCAGCACGGTGTGGCACACTCACATGCAACACTTGCAGGGCCAGGGCTTCAGCACACCATCCCCTGCATTTCCAGATTAAATATTCTTCAGGCTACAAGCACCAAGCTGTATCACAACTTAGTAAGTGTTGCTAAAATTAAGTTTAAACTGGAAAACAAAAAGCATCTCTTAAGTGATGCTGTGGTTCAACACCTGGTTGCAGCATGACCTGTGCTTTGCTGTTGGAGAATAAAGTCCTGAGGGTGAGGTGGCCATGGCCAGGAGATGACCAGGGCTGCTCTAAGAGGGGAAAAATAATAATTACGAGCTAAAATCATCTCTGCTAATACTCAGTGTGGATTCAGGTACGTAATTACACCAGCTGCTGGGTACAGCTCTGCAGAGGTGACCTTCCTGGTGCCATTTGGACATGACACTGTGGAGGTATCAAGGCAGAGAGAAGATTTCTCCGAGCACCCACTGTTGGGGCAGAACTGGCCAAAAAAATCCGCAGAGAAAGGCAGAGCAGGAAACAGCTACAGATCCCTGTGGGAAAAGGGTGTCCAGCTCCGGGATGCTCTGAAATATGGCCTTCCAATACCTGAAGGGGGCCTTCAAGAAAGCTGGGGAGGGACTTTTCATAAGGGCAACTAATGACAAAACAAGGGGAAATGGGTTTAAACTGAAAGAGGGGAGGTTTAGATGAGATATTAGGAAGAAGTTCTTCACTGTGAGGACCGTCAGACACTGGAACAGGTTGCCCAAGGAAGCTGTGGCTGTTCCTCCCTGGAAGTGTTTAAGGCCAGGCTGGATGAGGCTTTGAGCAACCTGGTCTAGTGGAAGGTGTCCCTGCTGATGGCAGGGGGGTTGGGACTGGATGATCTTTAGGGTCCCTTCCAATCCAAACCATTCTATGATTCTATGAAATCACCCCTTCCCAAACGCTGATCTCCATCCGTCCCTTCAAAACACAACAAAATATTTGGGAGCTGGATGGATGCACGGTAAAATCAGAAACAAACTGTGAATGGCCTCCACTGGACTTATTTTTGCATCCAGTAGCAAAGCACCACTGCAAAGGAATGTCTTCTTCTAGGAGATTATTTACAGTTTACACACACCTACATAAAATTACGGATATTTGACTTGCCATTTGTACTTCCCCTCCCCAAAAAAGCACCTGAAATTGAGCTCCTCGGTTGCAAAATTAACAATACTTTGTATCTGCAATTCAGTTTGAAGAACCTCCCTCATTTCTTTTCTCATAATCACACGGAGAACAGCTACACTGTACATACCATTTTTCACTACATTGAGCTTGAGGAAAATTTGAGACTTCCTCCCCACCCTGTCTTCTTTTTAATGGGAGATGTGATTATTGAAATTAATTCAGAAAAGAGTCAGCATTCACCAATCAGCTCAGCAGTTTGGGTTTTCTTCATCTGCTGGTTACATGCTAATTATTGTACTGGTGAGATTATTTCCCATTCACATTTGGAATTTACAGCACAGTAGAGAATTGATTAAATTAGAAGAAAAAAGAAAAAAAAAATCAATGACATTTAAAATTCAACTTTTTTTTTAATTTTCTTCCCAGTCTCATGCCTACAAGGACCCGACAAACACAATCCCAGCAGAGCAGATGCACAAGGCAGCGTTTCTGAGTGTTAAAAGGCAGAACAGCAGTGATATCTCCAGAGCAGACACTTTGGGAAGGCAAAGCAAGCCTTCTGTGTTCATCAACATCTCTGTTATTCACAGCATCCTCCACTGCCTCACACCAACTTAGTCAACATTCCTAATTAAGAAGGAAAAACCCCCCATGTGTGGGAGCGAAGCCCTCAACTCCAAGTCCAGGACTCCAGCAGTGCTGGAACACCCATGCAGAAGTAGGAACAGGGGCTTGCACAAGCAGAGGTGGTGATAGTGGAGGTCTCCATGATGGCCCCTACCCTATCAGCAGCTCTAATGGATTTGGGTGGCTTCATCCTCACCCCAGAAGAGTGAGAGGGACAGAGCAACACATGGCCACAACACCCACCAGCAAGGACCAGGTTCTCCAGCTATCAGGTCTACCAGCTAAGCACAGGTTCCTGATGGAGACCCTCTTTTGAAGGTACCTGTTGGAGTGATCCCTAATTTTGCTTCATGAATCGCAGATACTATTTACCACCTCATTTAACCTGGGCAAGCTCAGGTATCAGTACACCAGTCACTGTCAACAGTAGGGCTTTGAGCACACAAAGGGCTTCGTGTTTGCCTTGCAGCGGTCTTTATTGGGGGGTTACCCCTGAAAGCAAGGGCTCCTTCTCACCCCCACCACCCACTCAGCTCCAATTGGCCTGTTGAAAAGTAAAATAAAATTAAAAAAAAAACAAACCAACAAAAAAAACACCCAACAAGAAACCTATCCTAGATGGCAGAGAAGATCAAAGTAGGAGTATGAAGACTTCTGCAATGCTGACAGGCATCAACATCATCCCAGAAAACACACAGGTGTCCCCACAGCAGAAAATAAGATTGAAAAACCCCATCTAATGAACAGCCATGGCAAAGCAGTGGCACAGACTGGCAGAGAGGTGAGGCACCAGGTTTATTTTGCCACCATCAGAGGCAGCTCCTCATCCAATTCCTAATAATGTGGGGAACTCAGAAGAACGAGCTCCATCAGATGGCAGGGCACAAGCTTTTGGCAATAACTGCACTCTCCATCTGTGGGACAACCCAACCACTGGACTTACTTTCCAGAGGGACACCAGCAACATCATGGCTGGGGCTGCAGGACAGGAAGGAGAACCACCCAGTTTGTTAAGACTTGCTCTATTCTAGGAGCTTTGTTTTCAAATTGATTGAGGTAGCTGACCCCACTGCTGACCTGAACTCCTCTGGAGAACAAAAAATATCCCCCCAGCTTTCTGATAAGCACCTGGATATAAAGACACAGCTTCTGATTTACATCACTGCACTGTACAGCACGAGTCTGCAGGAGACACAGACTTCCAGATGGAAAGAGAGACCGACAGGACTGATTGCATGAAATTATTAATGTGTGTCTCTACACCACTGGAAAAAAGTACTGAATATGCTTAAAAAGAAACAAAGCAGGGAAAAATAAAATGACTACCCATTCAAGTATTTGTGCAATACTGACACGACACCTT
>NW_010311886.1:90696-94509 GCF_000700745.2 Antrostomus carolinensis
TTTATAAGTTTCATGAAAACCTCTTTATTTATGGAAGCATGAGAGTAGAGCATGCGTGAGCATCCCACATGCCAAGCTGGGCTCCAGCCCCCTTTTATCCTTCTCACTGGAGCAAACTCATACCTGTAGGACAAAAAAGTCAGCCTGAAAACAACCTCCAGACACTTATTCAGGAGAAGAAGAGTTAAAAAATACTGACAAAACCAGCAGGGAGCTGCACCGCCTCGCTGGAAACCCCTTTCAACTGATTTATCTATTTAAACCTGTCCCACCCAGGATCTTCATTAAGGACATTGCCAGCCAAATTCCAGGGCTCATTCCCCACCCGATTCCTGATGTGGCCCTCTCAAGCATCTCTGTATTAAAAGAAAAAAACAAAAAACCACCAAACCAAAAAGCTCTTCCCCTTCCCCCTGGGCAGCCCAGCAGGCAGGGAAGCCCCATCACCCAGACTGAATTTTCTGAGCATTACTGGGCAGGAGCGTTTGGGTGGAGCTAGAATGGAAACTTTTGCAACCTTAACACCATGCTATTTTATTTCATTTTTTTTTTTTCCCCAAGCCAGTGCTAAAACACATGGGGGGCCTGGCTGGAGCAGCGAGGGCAACGCTCGCCTTGAGTAGGAAGAACATTACAAAAGCCATCACTGCAACCGAACGCACAGTTCTGAAGGCTCATTCTCCAATTTTTCTATTTGTAAAATAAAAATAAAGTAGGAATAAGGAGTGAAGAGCATGCAGAAAAAAGGGGAGTTCAGTGAAATGTCCCCTTACGTGCATGTAGAAGAGGGAGAGGGTACCCTGACAGTGTCCCTCTGAAAGGAGAGAGGAAAGAGAAACCACAAAGTCTTTGAAAGGCATGAGAACATCCTCAGGCAGAGACGAGCCATGGATGCAATAGCTGTGACTGCATCTGGTGACAACCCCACTGCTCCGGCTCTGCTCTTGTGCCATGTGTCATCACCAGCTCCTCTAGCTCCACCACAGTCCTCATCTGACCAGGGCTCCTCCAGTGACTTCACACAAACTCATTCTATTTGCATTTTAAGCATCGCTATTTAAAATATTTGTCCAGAAAAAACCAAACAAACAAAGAAGGGGAGAAGAACAAGGCTCTTTTTTTTTCCTTTTTAATTATAAACATCACCCCTCTCCTACTCAACAAGGTAGAAAAGCCATCACAGCTGCAAGAGGGAGAGATGCTGCAGACCTTCACCACAATGACCTGATATCAAGCACCACCAAGCAGGATCTTCTCCAAATTACCCTCCGTAGCAGGACTAGACTCATTTCACTTAGAACAGGTGCCTAAGTTACAAACACAATCATCCTGAGCTCCTGTCTAGGTAATGCAAAGAGAGAGACACCTCAGGGTGAGGTGCACCTCAGAGTCTGCATGGGGCAAATAATCCTTAGGACAATCCAAGGTGGAGGAACCTGGACCTGGCTCTGAGCTCCTGCTCTCCCAAGCAAACCCTGCCATGCCAGCTCCCTGCAAGAACAAGGATGACATTAATATCCAGCAAACCAAGGACCTCTCCATGGGATGAGTCTCCCTCCTGCTTTTTTACATGAAATCAGGTGGAAAAGATAGAAAGGAAAAAAAAAAAAACCACCAGGAGATGGGGAGGGAGGGACCACAAAGTGGGCAGCAACAAGCCAGCCCACGCAGGCTCACTTCCAGAAGCTGGGGGGGCTGAGCAGGACAGTGGCGTGGGGGGAAATGTCTGCTCCCATCTTCTGCCTTTTGTTTGCAGAGATTTCCACCGAACCCTCAATTATTTGTTTCTGCCCCCAACAGTTTTCTGGTGGAGCTAACACCATGCCTGCATTTAGCAGGAAACAGGCAGCCTGGTCCCTGGAGGGGATGAACACGAGTGGGTCTTCCAGGGCTCATCACTGCCCAGGATACGTCCCTGCATTTGGAAGTGGCACACGAGGCACTGATGGGACATCCTCGCACGGAGCAGCGGGCTCCTCACACCCTGTAACCCGTGGGACCCAGCCATGGCTGCGCCCTGCAAAGGATGGTGACTCCAGACCCATCCCACCACACACACAAGGAAAAGCTTGACAAGGGACGGACCCACATCCCCAGGTTGGACTATAAACCCAAGCTGTAGATAATTCCAGGAGCTACGAGATGAGCTGCTTTTACATAGTAACGCCATAGTAACCGAGGGGGATGCTAAAGCTTGCATACACAAGGGCACCACATTTTTGGAAGGGAGGAAGAGGAGGAAATAGATTCCTCCTAAATAGAAGGAAAGCCTTCCCACTGAGTGAGGGGACATACTTGTATAGAGGAGAACAGGAGCCACACTGCAGTTTAACTCTCCCCCCACTGACAATCCAGATGGCCCTCACTCCCAGCTCGGCTCACCTCCTCCGGGCTTCCCTGCTCCAGGCATCAGCCCTCGCACCTCCCCGACGAAAGGCAGCAGCCCCCACGGAGCTGGTTTTGCTTGGCTTTGCAACAAGGATTTTATTGATAGAGACGCGCTCCCGCGAGTGACTCTGGAGCTTCAAGTTACTACAGCTTTCCTACAGTAGCAAGAATTGTGGAGGCTGAACCTCATCAGAAAAGCCCATGCTAAACCCCAACCCATCATTAATATAATTAACACAAACTACAGATTAGGCTCTATCTGAAGGAAAACGCAATCCCACCGCCCCCTCTTTCCCACCCCCAAAGGTGGGTCAGGGCTCCAAAGCTGCGAGTTACCGGGATGAACTAAGAGGAATCAATAAACAGAGTGGAACAGTCTGCTCCCCCTCCTCAGCTATGCATCCCGAGTTGTAAAATACATCAAGGTCACCAACCCAGCCTAGTTAGTAGAAGTTAACATTAAATTGCTATTTGCTTCTACTTTAAATAAAATGCTTCTGATCTTCTGGTTTGTTTTTTGTTTGTTTTTTTTTTTTTCCTCTCTTCCTCATCTCTTAAAGAGAAATTAGTTTGAAATAATTCATTCCAAATAATGAAGTAAACTTCTGGCTTCCTGACTATGGAGAGTCGCTCCTTAGGACACCACAATCCTCAGCTGGGGACTGCAGATGGAGTAGGTGCTGAGGGAGAAGAGCAGCAAAACCCTCCCTGCGTGGCCAGAGCCTTTCTCCTGTGCTGGGCAGAGGGGAAAGCCCACGGGCAGGCACAGCCCGTGCCCTTAGGGGAGCAGAAATGGGAAAACACAGCTCAGGAAGGGCTTGTACGTGGCTTTTCCAGATATGCTGGGCAGCCAAATGAGATCCATCACCCACCTCTCCCCTAAAAGCTTCCCATTTAGTAACCAGATTAAAAGAAGATGCCTTGGAAAAACCTTATTGCCTGAGTTTTGAGAGCCCAGACTAAGCATGTTCCAAACCAGAGGATGGAGTTTAAAGCACGAGCTGCGTAGTCACTCCCCAGACACAACAGCCATCCGAGCAAACGCGATGCCCGAGGGGCTTGTGCCCACTCTCTGCCCAGGACCCATATCCCCCCCTTTACCGAGATGTTTCTGCTCTCCAAACCCGCTGCTGGGAGTGGAGAGGCCTCAGCCCACTGGCACAGGGCCACGCACCAGCTGCCACCACAGGAGCCCTGATCAGGAGCTGGTGTAGCCTGGGCAGGACTTTACCCCGGCAGCCGAGGGCGCGAGGTTAAACCAGCCGGGTGGTTAAACCACCGTCCCCAGCCAGGCCAGGAAACACCAAAGGGGAAATTCGGATGGAGCGAGGGATGTGGGGTTTGGTCCCAGCTCCGACACAGATTTCCTACGCGGCCTCGGGCATGTCACTTAGCAGCAGCTCGCTTTTCCTACCTGTGTGAGGA
>NW_010311887.1:0-7499 GCF_000700745.2 Antrostomus carolinensis
CAGCCACGTGAGACTGTTCCTGTGCTTGAGACAACCCCGCTGGTGCCTCCAGCCTCAGCAGGGCTGTGGTGTCTCCTCCTGACAGCCCCTGGGTTCCTGCCTGTTACATTTCTCTCCAGCACTCAGGTAACTCCAAAAGTACTGGCAGGTCCTGTTGCTCACACACAGCTCGTCGTGCCTGAGCTCAGCACCACCCTTCTGCGGGGTGGGATTGCTTGTGTGTCTGTATTTCCTGTCACACATAGAATCACAGAACCCCAGCCTGGTTTGGGTTGGGAGGGACCTTAAAGCTCATCCAGTCCCACCCCCCCCTGCCAGCAGCAGGGACACCTTCCACTAGACCAGGTTGCTCAAAGCCTCATCCAGCCTGGCCTTCAACACTTCCAGGGAGGAGCAGCCACAGCTTCTCTGGGCAACCTGGGACACTGGCTCACCACCCTCACAGTGAAGAACTTCTTCCTCATATCTAATCTAAACCTCCCCTCTTTCAGTTTAAACCCATTTCCCCTTGTTCTGTCATTAACTGCACTGCATCTCGTGCCAGAGCCCCTTTGTGTCATCGAGGTAAACCAAATGCTGCGGTATCTGCCAGGGAAGAATCCTGTTTATGGAGCAGATCTTCCCAGCAAGTACAAACTGGGGACACGTGTGTGGCTCCCCGCCCAGGCCGGGTGGCCGAGGTGCCCTGGGGTGGTGGCAGCTGCCCACGTGGCTGCATCACCGTGTTGTGTTTTGGTTGCTGAGGATGGGGAACCCTTGAGGCAGCAGCTCTCAGTTTCTCCCAGTGACCTCACCAGTAACTGCTCTGGTTCTTTAACCCCCCCTCTCCCAGGAGTGTGGCCCAAAGCTGTGATTGCTTTTTTGGCATTTGCAGTTCCACTTTGTGTCGCACGTTTGGCAGCTTTAAGGGTTGTTCTGGTGTTCTGAGGGTGCCAGGAGTCCCCCAGGAAGAACAGTCCTTGCTGGGCTCAGCAGTGATGGAGGAGTGGCTCAGGAGCACGTGTCCCACTTGGCTGTTGAATAACAGCATGAGGGAGATTTATTCTGAGCCTGTTAAGCTGGTCCTGTGTTCTACTTAGGCTTAGTCTTTTTATCTCTACCCATCTTCCTCCTCCATAAGACCTACTAAAGCAGTCAGAAGAAAGGTTGTTGGGGGGGGTTTTTTTTTGTCCTCCTTTCCATTCAGCTTCTTGTCATACTTCACTGAAAACACTGCAAATAAGTGTTTACCTTTCTGGTGCCTCTGAGTTAGGAGATGAGAGGGGAAATATGTTTTCTCGTTTCCTAAATATAGTTGGCTGTAACTGCTTCCTTGACAGCCTTGAATGTCATCCAGGTCAAAGACCCAGCACTGGGGAGGAAGTTAAATCATTTCTGTGTCACCCTGACCTTTCATTATTATTATTATTATTATTATTATTATTATTATTATTATTATTATTTGAACACAAAAGCACAGACTATCAGCCTGTTTCAGGGAGGGACATGGAGAGTTCTTGGTGAGAGAAGGCTGGCTAACAGCGGGAGCGTGGGGGGAATTATTGCAGCTGGGGGTTGTTCTGCTGTTTTTCTAGGTGAGATTTTTGTGATCAGGATGTTTAATGACCTGCTTGGCTTTGTTACCCTGGGATGGCTTTTGCTCCTTGCAGCTTAATTGTAACACTTAAGGATGGGGGGGGGACCCTATAGTTAATTGTTGAGCACCTTTATCCTTCACTGAAGGCTGTGAGCTCTCAAATCCTAAAATAAAACAAATATTCTGGTGCTGGGGAGGAGAGAGAACATTGCATAGGGCAGGGAAATTGGGCCACTTAGGGCATGTGCTGTCAGGCCTATTTCTGTCTGTCACAGCAAACTAAAAGGCCACTAACGTGGGGGAAGGAGCCCTGTGACCCTTTGCTCCTTGCTCTGGTACTGTTTCCTTATCTGACT
The DNA here is from genome assembly GCF_000700745.2 of Antrostomus carolinensis. Taxonomy (NCBI): domain Eukaryota; kingdom Metazoa; phylum Chordata; class Aves; order Caprimulgiformes; family Caprimulgidae; genus Antrostomus; species Antrostomus carolinensis. Next base: position 1,933 of record NW_010311887.1, read on the forward strand.
CTGGGGCTGGCACCTGAGTCAGCTGCTCTCCTGCTTCTGCAGCCTCTGGGTAACCGTCCTCATCTCGCTGCAGCTCTGTAGCAACTGTCTTGTGATGGAAGGAACCATTTTGTCACCTGTAAGGGCAAAAACACCTGGTCTGGGCTCATGGGGGTGCAGCTCTCTGCTGATTCAGCTCCTATCAGGAGGTAAAGATGGGAATCCATTTTTAATAGAGAATATGTGATTTATGAGTGCTCTGGTCACACATCAGGGGAAATCCTGCGTGACCAAGTGCCAACATCACACGAGGCCAAGAGAATGAAACTTTAGAAGAACTTTGGTTAGAAGAACCTTTACTTTAAAGCTTGGCTCATGTTTTAGTTCACGTCATCTATTAACATTTTGATGAGAGATGGTTTTGGCAAACAAAGGAGCCATTTGGGAAGCCAGCAAGGAGTACAGCCGACGCTCTGGGTGCTGCAGCAGAAACCTCCCGAACTCTGCACACAATCTCATTTTTCTTCAATAAAACTACTTTCAAGCCATCTTTGCTTGTTGCTTTGAGTTGTTTTTTATTATTATTATTGTTAAAGGAGAACTTCAACTTAAAAACAAGCCCTCTGCTTGTGATGCCATTAAGAAATGAAAGACTAGGCTTTGGAATGAGGTGGTTGCTCACAGCTCTGAGATGTGATTGAATAAGGCTAAACAACAGCTCAGCCCTACCCAAATCAGTGGGTTTTGAAAGTTTAACTCCTCAGTGCAGCCCACTGTGTAATCAGCTGATCCCCAGCATCAGCCCAGCGAAGCACCAGGACCAGACTGGAAGTTGAGATTGGATCTGAGGAAGGATTTATTTCCTGAAAAGGTTCTCAGGCATTGGAAGGGGCTTTTCCAATCTAGGCAATCTCAGAGCTCTGAGCTGCTCTTGTGGATAGTAAATCTATTTACGTGGCTCCCTGCAGGAACTTACACCTCTGCAGAGAGTAAGTCCATGGAGCTTTAGGCCTCCTGCATCCCTGGAGGATGCCTCCCGAGGAGAGTGCTCCCCTGCTGCTGGGGAAATGCCTTGTATTGATGTTCTAAGTGTAAACTCGTGACAGTCCTGGTCTAATTGCTGTTTTTATGATTCCTAATGACAGGCTTTAGGTTTCTAGCCTGCTTATGGATTTCAGGGGTGTGGAGTGACAGTTGCTTGCTCAGAGCTTACTGACGTCCTCCAGTCTGTGGGGTTTGGTGATGACTTCAGCCACCTCCCGCACACAGATGGATTCCTGGGCTTCTCCTGAGCTCTGCAGGCTCCAGCAGCTCTCCAGGGAGCACACTCCCATGGAGCAATCTGCTCATTGAGTCACAAACAAACTATTTCCCTCCTCTTGCCCTATCCCTGCAAGCTGAGCTGGGAGGTACCCGTGTCACTGTCACAGCGCTGCTCCTTCTTGCCTGCCTTTATTTTGCTTTCCCAGTGTAAGCCGTGGCTGGCAGATGGTTCAGTCACCGCTGCTCTACGGCTGATGCCCCGTGATCCCCTGCCTACAGCCATCTGTCAGCTACCTGCCTTCAAAGTTAAACTCTCTGGGCTGTAGAGGTGACTCAAGTTTGTACCCCAGCTCTGTGCCCCAGTTATGCCTCGCTGTGGAGCTGGGGTGCCCTCCCTGCCCCCAGGGAGGAGCAGTTGAAGTGCCACGCTGTCCTCTGTGTGTGGAGATGAGCAGGTCTGGCAGTGGGTCTGGTGACAGCAGTGGGAAGCACTGGAACTTGCAGTGATCCCGAGCTGCTCCTGGAGGAATGGGTGTGATGTTTGTGGAGTGGCTCCTATGAAAAGGCTGTTTGCTGAACAGATCTTTCCCTGGTGAGGAGTTTCACTGCGCTTGAGGGACAGACACGTGGTCTTTCCAGCATGTCCTTTGTCCCTGAGCCTGAGGCTTCCTGGGTACTTGGCCTTGCTGTGCTGAAGGGGAGAATTTATCCCTTGATTTGATTTGTCAACTGCAAAGAAGTCATCTTAAAACAAATACCTGCTGTGTGACAGAGATGCACACTGCTGAAGGGCGCTGGAACACTCTGCAGCCTCCTAGCTAGCACCAAGCTGTGTGGTTTTGTCCTGGCCTACACTGCTGCGTGGGTAACAGAGGAATTTTTCATCTGAATTGACCTTCTAGCAGCTTCAGCTCTACATTTATTTAATCCTTTTGATTCATTATTGATGTGAAGTGTGTGGATGGCGCAGTGGCCACCTGATTCCAGGTATCCATTCACTGGGTTTGCAAAGTGCTGTGTGGAAATGAGTCAGAGCTGAGCTGGGGGGGCTGATGGATCCTGCAAGGAGCTTCCTGAGACTCAGGGAGCAAGAGCACAAGGGTGGCCAGACTGTCTTACAGGGAGCGTGAGAAGTAGGAGATGTGAGTTCTCAGATAGAGCAGAGCTGAGGGCTGTGTTGGTTGTGGAAACTGATTTCTCTTGGCCTGAAAAATCCAAGGATGGGGCTGTTAATGCTGCTGCCTGTTCCTAACCTGCTCAGGAGATAAACCAGGGATTTCAGACTCCGATCCAGCACCTTCCCCAGTAGTAAATACACGTGGCATTACTGAGTGATGTCATGGCTGGAGCACATCCCAGCGAGGCCAAGCCTGGATCAGGTTATATCTGTCTTCTCAGAATATTGGCTTAGTCCCAGAGGAGCATATTGCCAGTCCAAGGGCAGTGACTGAAGCCACCTTTCCCAAGGTCATCTCTGTCACACACACACACAGAGGACAGCGCTCGTTCCACGTAGGCAGCCAGAGTCCCAGCACAGCCGTGGCGGGTCCTGGCTGCACACAGGGCAAAACCTCTCAACTCTCCTTTCTGGCATCACTTTGTGTTGGCAGCAGCGAGGAACCCACCCTGGCCCTTCCCGGTGCTTCGTCATCTGGTTGCCTTTGAGGCACAGTGTGAAAGGAGGAATAGGAATCACGTCAACTCCAGCTACGTGGTGTGTCTGTAAATAACCAGTCCTTGTCGTTCAGGGTGGTTTTGTCACATCCAGGTTTGCATCTTCCTGCCGGGAGCGTCGCAGCAAGAGCCCCAGCTGCCCTGAAGTGCTGCTGGTTGCAGTCAGACTGGGCTCAGCTGGGTGGTCGCCTGTGCTGGAGTTTGGACTCATTCAGCTTTCACTGCCCTCCATGGCTAAATGTGTTTGTCTTCACTGAAGCTGGAGTGAAGCTGTAAGCAGGTGTAATGAAACCTGTTTATTTGGCTGTGTCTTGGGTCAGTCTGGTGGAAGTTCCAGGTTGGATGAGGCTTTGAGCAACCTGGTCTAGTGGAAGGTGTCCCTGCTGCTGGCAGGGGGGTTGGGACTGGATGAGCTTTAAGGTCCCTTCCAACCCAAACCAGTCTGGGATTCTATGATTCTAAGTCAGTGAAGTCCTAAGTGAACTGCGCCGCTTCGCTGCTAAACGGGCTGTCATTCTACTGATGTGACTCTTTAAAAATAGATCAGGCCTAATTATCAACAAGTCTAATCACAGAATTAATGGCAGTGAGGTGTGAGGTGCCTCGAGTGAAGCCAAGACAGGGATGTGCCCGGTGCTGGTACCCTGCAGTGGCGGGGGGCACTGGGGGACCCCACAGCCCCGTGGTTCCTGGCACACTTTGCTGTGGTTGCTGTGTCCCGGGGTTCCCCACTGGAAACCCCACACCTCTGTGCCCTGTGCCTGTGCTGGAGGGGCCTCTCCCATCAGGCAGCATTTCCAAACGAGCTGTTTCCTCCTCCAAACACAGCTGGGGTGTAAGTAACCCCCTGCCATGGATCCCTCAGAGCGAGTGCAGCCGTGACGCTCGGCTCTGTGGCAGCTGCCCGGCCAGGCAGGGTGTCGTGTGTGGAACAGAGAGTGTGAGCTCTGTGCCTGTGCTGAGCCGGAGCTCTCTCTGCTGTCACTCACCACCGCAGCTCTGCAGCACCCACCTCACCTCCAGCTTCATGTGTCTCACCTCCAGCCCAGGTCAGACCTGCACTCCTTGCAGCCTCGAAGGTTCCACAGCCTCCAGTCTTGGCCAGGTCAAGGGACAGAGATTCCTCTGTCCCACGGAGCTCCTCCACCCCGCAGATCCCTGGTGCAGGTGACCCTCTCTTTACAGACAGTGACTGTGCCAGGGGAAGAGCCCACGTGGCCAGCGTGGAGCAGAGGCAGGTAGGAACGTGAGCCACGCAGCATCGCCCTGCCCAGCTCGGCCTCTCTGGCCATGCCAGGTGGGATCTGTGGGGTGGAAGAGCCGCTGGTGTCTCCGCAGCCGGCTGTCACATCCCACTGCGACACTGCAAGCTCTGACCAGCCAATCTGGATTAATTACAACCAGTTTAATTTTGTGTCTGTAAATTAAGCTGTTTGACGATTAAGCCAGTGATACAAAGAGACTTCCAGGAGCGAGGAGGACATTAACATGCTAATAGACCTTGCTGGTAGAAGGTTTACTGAGACACATCCCAGGGGGCAGATGACAATTAACATCCTAAGAGACTCTTCTAGAAAGAGGATGCTAATTCAGACCTGCTGGGAAGGGAGATCATTATTTATTATTATTTTATGTAGCCCTGCAACCCCCCCACTCAAGAATGCCTGAGATATTTTAGGACAGGTAAGTTAGGAGAACTAACAACAGTGATGATGCCTAAAAGTTGTTCTGGAGCCACTTGAGGGGAGAGACACGGACAGAAGGGGGAGAAAAAAAGCTGCAGAAACCATCCTGGTCAGCAAGACAGGAGAGGAGAAAGAAACATGACATCTTGAAGGTGCATCAAAGGAAGCAGGAGGAGAAATGAGACCTGCAGGCCTGGCAAACAGAATATTCATTTCAGGAGAGCCATAAGGGTGTAACTGTGGCAGGAGGGAGGTGATGTTTGCTCTGAAACAGCTTCCTGCCCCAAAGAAATACTCAGCAGAGGACATCGAGCCCACCCACTCTGCTGTGCACTAGTGCAAAATAGGAAGAGATTACACCAGATTTAGGATCAGGGACTTAAAATACAATGACCTTTGTGATATCTGTACATAGAGAACTTAACACCACTCGTAACCTTGACACGCTCTGGTGTAATGCTTGAGGGGGGGTTTCCACCACTGTTAGAACTGTGCACCAACAGAACAATTGTAAATGCAGACTGTTGGTCGTGTTGTAGGTTGGCTGCTCTGAGTTGTCAGACACATTGTAATGGCTTTTCTGCAGAAGGCAGATCACGGGAGCCAGCTAATCTGCCTGACAAAGAGCAAAGAGATAAATGTGTATGTATTTCTTCACTTGTTTTACTTCTGAGTGTACTTGTTAATCCATCATGCTCAGCTGCGGGCACTAAACGCTGTTTTCTATCAGAGCTGATTCATACCTTGAGCTCTCAGAAGCGGAGTCTTCCTCAGCAACAGCTGCAAAGGGAGGGAGCTGGTCTCTTTCTCTTGAATCTAACACTGCAGAGGTGTTTCTGTCTTCTTTTCCCAGCCGTTACAATTATGTGGGACATGACATTAAGAGTGATGAAAGTCCCAGAGCAGAGCTAGTTGTGTGCTCATACCACCAGACTCTGCACCGCCTGCTTCCCTGGTGCCCCTGCC